>NC_137969.1:198608038-198886140 GCF_963924665.1 Micromys minutus | reverse complement strand
CTGTTGCCTGTATGGGGGATACGTTCTTCTAGCTGGGCTGCCTTGTCTGACCTCAGTGGGAGAGGATGTGCCCAGCCTCACAGAGGCTTGATGTGCCAGGAAGTAAGGGGGTACCCAAGGGAACCGCCACCTGCTAAGAGAAGAGGAGGGGGATGTGGTAAGGATTGTGAGAGGGAATGTCCTGGAGGAGGGCAGTGAGCAGGATGTAAAATAAATAAATGTATAAAAATTAAAAATTAAATTTCTATACAGAAAATAACTTCATATTCTTCACTATATAAGCACAGCTAATTTAGAAAATCTCTATAGCATTTGTGAGAAATAGGATAGGTGTGAAAGGGGAAGTGTGAATCATTCCCTGGGTTTCCATAAGCCTTCATGTGCTACAATGTGTTCAACAAAGATTTCGATTTTAATATACTAAAGTGGGCTTAGCATCTTATATACTACATATACTACAAAAATGGCAAGAAGGGGGAGGGGAGTCTTCCTCTTTCCAACTTTCACACAGTCTCAGCAGGTGTTGTGGCATCCTTGAGATGGCGCAAATCTGTAGCACATACAGTGCACAGAGAGCCAGTGCTCTGGGCACTTTTGAAGAGTAGGTCTGAAGATGAATCTGCCATGTGTGGACCACAGAGGGGACAGAAAAGTAGCAGTACAAAGGAGTCTACTACTTATAAAGCAGAAGAGTCTTCTCCTTCCTTGTCATCATGGTACATGTAGTCCTAGGTCGGAGGAGGCTGATTGGGTCACTAAAGACAAGCCCATCTTAGTCCATGCTGTATATGGAAGGTCCTGGATGGAACCAATATTTTCATAAAAATAATGTCAGCAAATTCATACTAAAGTTATTGGAAGGTCCTCTCAAGAGTTCACTATATATGTCTACTGCACAAGAAGGCTTCAGTGTGTATGTGTGTGTGTGTGTGTGTGTGTGTGTGTGTGTGTTAATCACAATTATTCACTATAATCTAATTCTAACCTATATAATCAGATGATCAATCACATTGTAATATTAGTACACATTTAATTTCCTCAGCTCTGTTTAATTACCTTAAAATAGATTGTTCTTCGGGATATCTTTCAACTTGAGGATTCCCTTTCCACTTGAGCTTTTGCTATATAACTCATATGTACTGAAGCCTGTGTCTGCTGTCACTAGAAGGCATTACCCACTTACCTAGTTTAAGTGGTGCAAACCCCCTCTAGCCAGCATGGTACTACATCCTACATCTCTAATATATCCAGTGAGTTTGCATTTCATGATGGTGAGGCTGCATGACTGTTAAAGGCAAGTATGGAACATGAATGAAAGCTGGTTCCACTAAAACTTCTGTTTGGAAATGCAGTACTGGAAAGCTAATAGTAAGTGGCAAATGCCAGAACTGAAATGTCTCTGTTTATCAGAGTTAGAACTCTGTCTGGAATATTAATCATTTATTGGTGGAAGGGAGAGGTTTCAAAGGGTGGCTTTGCTTGCATTTTTTAAAAATATCTACTTGCTGTCTATGTAAAGATGACCAGAGACTTCCATAGAATTCTAAACATCTGGATAAGCAATCAACAGGCATGTGTTTGCTGTTCTCTGCTGCTGGGCTAGATCTAGATAATAATTCTGCCCTGCTTCATGAGCTCAGGACTCCAAGCGCTGGAAGCACGAATGCAATACCCTCATCTGTCCCCAAGGTTAAGCAATGTTCATAGTATCTTCTAATTCATTTGCATAGCTACCAGCAATGTTCTCCCAAAGCAGGCTTAAACCTCACCTGCAATCCAATCTGTACCTGACCTGAAAGCAGCCAGAACACAGCCACCCTTCCACTTCCCCAGTATGTCCTGGGCCATCTAAACCATCACAAGCCATCACAGCATCTGATGGCCCATATCCCAGCAAGCAACTTGCTCTGGTGGGTACTACTTAGAGGTAAGCGGTTACTGGACCCATAACCAACTGCATCCGTCCTTTTGTTGACACATAAGTCTGATGCCCTCTTAATCATATGCACAAGACCAGCAAACAACATAAGCGGGGCTGGTAAGTGATGTCTGGAACAGCGGGAAAAGGTAACAAGCCTTGTGAACCAGGTACATTAAACAGAAAATGGAGCCTTCTCTAAATGGCAATGTGTGGAGGGTTTTTAATATGGCAAACAATGCTTACATTAATTTTACTTGGCTTCTTTCTGGCTTGGAGACTAATAGCTTAGGATTTTGATTTGTTAGCAGATTGCGTGTAGCATAAAGTTCTAGAAAGCCACAGACTCTAAGTCTTCTCTCTGTGTTTGGGGTGATGGGAGGTGGAAACTTAGATGAAAAAGACTACAAAAGGAACAGAAGCACCTTTACAGAGAGCTATTATAACTGATAGGCTCCATGCAAGACGGTTGAAATGTGAGCCTCAGTATTCAAATAGAAAGGATACAATCATATGTCTGGTTAACTTACAGGAAATAGTTCCAGAGACAATTTTACACTAACTACAGTGATTTGGGCAATTTTTTAAAATAATACCAGCCAATTTCTCTCCATTATACTCTGCTGGCAGAAAATAAAACATTTTTCTTTGAAATGATTGCCTTTGGTTTTGTTAAATCATGCATTCTGTCAACATGTGGTCACCATTTCTACATGATCTTTCTGCTTCCCCAGAAAAGAATGAATTCACAGCCTGAACCCTGATATAAATATGTAATCTTGCGACTGTTAAGGATTCTTCTATTACTGCAAAATGAAGAGATAAAAAATGGACTTGGTATAAAAGAAATGAAATGAAGGCGGGGAAAAAAAGATATGATGATGACCAAGTAAGTATGAGCCTCAAATTCCTGTCCCTTCTCCAATGTCGGAGAGAGAAGATGCCCGGGTGATCATTTTTCTCAGTGTAACACAAAGGGACTGTATAAAGTTCATCATTTGAAAAGCACTAATATTTGAAAACACATTTGGGAACCTCCATTTATTCCTGAAGATGCATGCATGTGACTTAGCTGCAGCCAGGAAGAGGTTAGAAAAATGGAGTTTTCAGTGAAGTCGTAAGACAGGCATTATCTTGTCATTAAATAAGGACTTTTCAGATATAATTGCAAAATGCCCAGGGTGTAATTGCTTCCACTCACTGTGTCATCTGGAGGCTGGAGGTCCTTGTGCCCATCCTTCAGGCTATCTACTTTTTTAACGATAAATTATTTCTGCAAAGAGAACTGTAGATGTTTGTCTCGTTGTTCCCCTCTGAGCCTTTGTTAGCTGCATAGACAGAAAATACCTTCTTCTAGAAAAGCATCGCAATGCTAACTCCTTTGCAGCTGGAATTTCATGTGGGCAGACAGAAAATCTTAGCTTTACTTTATACAATAGTTTAGGCATATAGTATATCTCTAAGTAATTTACAGCCTTAAATCTAAGAAAATTTAATCTTTTAAATTTTAAATGTGTTAAATCTAAGAAAAACCACTGAGATACTTGAAACAGATTGACAATACTTCTCTAGTTTAATATTGAAATGGATAAGAATATAATGTGGGCAAAAATCAAAGTGAATTTTTTATTTCATTTCTATTGCATTTATATTTATTTTGTGTTTGCACCTGCGGATTCCACAGTACATGTGTACAGTCAGAAGCAACTCGCAGGAGGTAGTCTCTCCTTCCAACATGTGAGTTCCAAGTACCAAGTTCAAGTCATCAGCCTTGGTGGCAAGTGTTTTACCAGCTGAGCCATCCATCTCTCTAGCTCCCAACGCAATGATGCTGTATAAATATATGGGAAAGCAATACTCAAAATCCATCTTCTACAAAGATGATTCTGCCACAAAGAAAGTTGCATCAGCCTCACCAGACTCAGACCATGCTAGACTTTTTGCAGGAGTGTACATGCTACCTTCCCTTGGACAGGAAAGAAAAAAACCTAAGTTAAAACACAAGTCTTGAAGACTGCTGCTTCAAAGAAGTTCTACTAC
Organism: Micromys minutus; assembly: GCF_963924665.1. Taxonomy (NCBI): domain Eukaryota; kingdom Metazoa; phylum Chordata; class Mammalia; order Rodentia; family Muridae; genus Micromys; species Micromys minutus. The sequence goes on along the minus strand of NC_137969.1, from coordinate 198,882,182 downwards.
TCAGAAATGGGATGCTGTGATGGTTTATATATGATTGGTCCAGTGAGTAGCACTATAAGGTGTGCCCTTGTTGGAGTAGGTGTGTCACTGTGGGTAAGGTCTATAAGACACTAGTCCAAGCTGCCTGGAACTACTTATTCTGCTAGCAGCCTTCAATGAAGATGTAGAACTCTCAGTTCCTCCTGCATGCCTGCCTGAATGCTCCCATGTACCCACCTTGATGATAATGGACTGAACCTCTGAACCTGTAAGCCAGCCCCAAGTAAATGTTGTCCTTATAAGAGCTGCCTTGGTCATAGTGTCCGTTCACAGCAGTAAAACCCTAACTAAGACAGATGCATTAAGGAATATTTTAACTCTGCTTGGGAAAAAAAATCAACAAAGCCTGATAATGTGACTGCTTTGTCAAAATATTAATGTTTTATCTCCCTTTTCCCAATCCCCTGTTCCACAGCCCCTACCCTCACAAAGAGCAACAATAACCCCTTGGGTGTTCCTTGAAGAGGATATACATTCATCCGATTCTCTGCACTTTATGTATTTGTACCTAGATTGTGTATGATGTTTGTGCACATGTGCAAGACTTGACTTGAGTTGGGCAAAACCTTGAATAAGCAGGAAGAACACTGTCTATCAGAATCACAGTCTCCAAAGCTGGGGAAGTCCTAGCTTCTAGCAAACAGCAGCATAGAGTAGGCAAGGCACTGGATGGCTAACCTGGAGTATATGCTCCCACTGAACCTCACGGTTATAACAAACAAGATGCATGGCAGGACTATTTGTTGCACATGTCTGAAATCTTCCTTAAGCTCTAAAACACCTTCTTTTCCCTAAGAACTTTCCCAAGAAAGCTAAAATGTAGAAAAGTTATTTTTGCCTGACTCAGAAGGAACTAAAACATTGCTTAGTAAGGATGCGACAAGCTATCAAGATGACAATGCAGATATCACTGCCCACTCTGAGAAAAGGACTTCCAAAGACCTTACACACTGTGAGGACTACCTGCTGGTCTCCACTCAAGGGCCAGTGTTCAAGGGATGTTATATGTCTAAGCTCACACACACATTTAGAGGCTATGAACTCAATTGATTAATAAAACAAGAAACAAAATAAAACAAAAAAATAGTCCATCTCTTCCATTTCTTATTAACAACTGCTTAAGCAAAGATTTAATGACATATCTAATACCCGAGAACTTAGAATTTTCTTCATGGTGTGCTAATCAATTGCCTTACACGGTTTCTCGCTGAAGCCTTAAACAACCATTTTTATGCATTGCTGAGTCAGAGGGGCATACACTGGTCACATAACTTCCTCAAAGACTTCTAGCAAGCCACATACAAAGCCAAGGTTAAATCCAAATGTTTTGACCTATGAAGTGCGGGAGTTCAGCCCCAGTAAACATGAGTAGGTGAGTAACAGTGTCCGAAGAAAAGATGCAGACACTTTTATTACCAGAAGTATAGGAAGATGACTTTTAAACCATGGCAATATTTTAAAAATAATTAGCAAATTTAAAGGAATCATTTAAGATTCCAGGATTCAATTTTAGGGCCTGGATCATTTCAGTAGGTTTTATAAAGTCTTATTTTTAAACATGTATGAGTTAAGTTTACATAAGTGCAGACTCGGGTCTTTGGCTGGTTGGTTTCTGCCTTGCTTGAGACAGGGCCTCCTGTTGTTTGTGCTGCTCATGACAAACTAGAGGACCCGAGTGCTTCCAAAGCCTCTCTTCCCTGCCCCCCACTGTCATGGGAGCAGGCTTTCTGTGAGCTCTAGGGACCCAAACTCAGGTCAGTCTGATGGCAAAGCAAGCGCTTTACCTGAACTAGGTCTCCAGTCCCAGAACTTACACCTTCCATCTTTGCTGTTACTTTGCTATCAAATTATAATTCTCTGCTCCTTTTTTTAGTTACATACAAGATGGTTTCTCCTGAATAAATTTATAAGACCTTATAAAAATCATATTATGAAGTACAACATATTGTTGACTATATCTTTTAATTAAAGATTTTTCTACCCGCATTTATTTTCGACAGAAGGATGATGCTACTTTGAGATATTTGTCCTTTTTAATGCAGTCCCTCACATTATAACCTTTAGGGTTAAAGGTACTACTCTCTCAATGGACACATGCAGAATCATTGGCTTTGAGGAATTCTCTGTGGCTTTTCTCCATACACCTTAACACGGCCACTGTGTATGCAAAACAAACTGTTCTCTCTACATCTCATTTTGACCCTTATTCAACCGAAATAGGGATAAAAGCCACACTTATGTTCTGAAAAAAAAATAAGGCTGGACGAAGAACAACAATCGTTGTTTTTTGGGGGGCAAGGAGTCCTTAAGCAATAACTATTGTCTTAACAAAAATAACATTGCTGCCTTAGAAAGCATGGAAAGAGAAGTGAAAACACGTAACCAGCCAGGCTCTAATTTTATCTTAAAACAGAACAAGATTATTTTAAGGGGATAGTAGGATTCATATACTACCTCAAGACCATCAGGGCTCTAGCCCCACAGACCACCACCCTGAGAAAAACATTATCTCATAGATGCAGGATTCTGTGAAGCCAGGTAGAACTTGTGAATTTTACAAGCAAAACCAAGACCCATGGCCTGTATCCTCTGCACATTTTTCTTTTCTTCTCACTTTATTAATCAAATGGCATCCTATATGAAAAATGGCTGAATAAAAAAATGAGGACTCAATTATTCAGTGGGTTTCACTTCTAAAGTAACATGAACCACTGTATAAAAAAATTTTTAATTCAGTTTTGAAAACTATAAAAGCCAAAGTCTCTCAGCACCATGTCTCTCAATTCACACATGTGTCACCACAACATTCCATCTTGTATATAATTCTCAAACGGTTAAATGCACTCAAAGAAGATAGTACTTTAGCTAACTTTCTTTATGGGGATAAGATCCTTCACTTGATGCTGCTATAAATCTTGAAAACACATATTTTAAAATCCGGGCCATATGTACATAGATAACCACACTCTGTCTCACCATGAGCCAGCATTTCACTGAGGGGTTATCACAATTGATTTTCTATGTTGCTTATAAAAACTTATTTTAAGCCATTTCTAAATTCATATGTTAAAACAATTAAATTACTACTACATGTCATATTTTAGAAATTTGCAGGTAGAATTAGACTGTCAAGCTAAAAGTAGAACCAACTATTAGCTAGAACGAAGCCAGTGCTTCATCTGCTTGTGAAGAGAAAAATTCTTTGATTCCAATTTGACAATGACTAAACTGGCATAGGCTCATGAGCTTCCTTCTATGTGTAAATAACAAAATGTAGATGCATTTGTATGGCAATTTGTTTATCTTGGAATTACATTATAATCCATAAAGTCTAGTACTTACGGAATTATAGAGATCTACAAGTCTTTTAATATTCTAGTTTATAAAATAGTGTTAATTTTTATAAAGGAATGACACATCTTAATGTTCCAATTAAGTATAAATTAACAGATTAATCCTACTATATATGTCACTGCTTTCCATTGGTTGAAAGCCTGCAAACTCTTAACTTATGATGACATAAGCACAGAAATACAGAGCTCACTAAGCCTCAGACATACCACTGGTTTGGGCTTTTGTTTTGTTTGTTTTGTTTGGGTTCTTTTACTTGTTTTTATCTGAAATCATCAACCTGTAGACTCAATATCTGAAACAAAGAAGTCATGTCAATGATTGTGGAAGGCACCATTCTTAGAAAATGCCCTCCCTTTTGAAGTTCAAAGTAATTAGATTCAGTAGCCATAGGACAATAATTAGTTTTCCTTCCACTCAATGTTCCCTTATGGGTGTTACTTTGTGTCTAGTCCCAGACAACAAGGCCAGTGCAGAATTTTCTAAACAGTCAAGCTCGTTGAAATGTATGCTATGTCCCAGATGCTTAGGACACAATACATGGTTTTATGAGCCCTTCACCTATGGTGTACAAACACATTTTTGAAAATAAAGTAGGAAATTTAAACACCTTTGTCCTTAAACCAAGCACGTGCTGCCAAAAATGCTGTTTTCTGTGGACTCTTGGCACTGATGGGGCAGCATGAAATGTCCTGTGCATTTGGCTGCCAAAAACACTAATCTAGACCCAAAAGGAAGAAGCCAGGTAAATTGTTCAGGCTTATGACCTAACATTCTCCTTGGCATAAAAAGATTCATTCTTCTGCTTTCCAATAAGAGCTGCCAATTGGAGAGGCAGTGAAATCATTATTCTGTAACTCCGTGAGTAATTCAGATAAACAGTCTCCAACATTTGAAAAGTGTTTTTACCTTCTTTAATTTTTAAGGCCTAAAAATAAAGAGTATTAAGGCTCTAGTCCTCAAAAATCATCTCTGAAAAATAAACACTAACTCTTATTCAAAGATTAAACCAGAATAAAAACGGGAAAGGACCCTGTACATCTATCTTGATTTTTCAATTAAGTATGATGAATGCATCTCCCATAAGACAGTACAGACACACAGGAATATTCATTTCATATCTCCTTGAAGATAATTGGGAAATGATAACCATCTCAATGTCAAAAGTTTTATTGTGATGCCTAAACTAATATCCAGAGATAATCTTCTCTGCAACAGTACTAGGTTCTGAGCAGTGTGAAGGAGATGGCGATTCAAGACTCAGCCTCTCAGCATGCACTGAGTACACCTACAGTGTAACTGTACCCAGGACACAGTGGCACTCGTGTGAGGAGTTTATAAACTGGGTGGGGAAGAAAGACAAGTATACACATAAATGTTACAATATAGAACTTGGTGAGCACGGCCAAAGAAGCATGAAGCAATCACTCAAGACGAACATTTGTGTCTTCCAATAATAGGACTCCAACTCTGCTTAACAGTCACTCTCCTCATTCAGGGCTTCATTTTCCAGTCCAAAAGAACCCCACAAAACCATAGAACAAAAAACAAAAACAAACGCCCACAGCCTCAGTGCTAAGAACAGGAACTGCAGTGAGAAGCAGATGAAACAGAAAGCTCCTTCCCTTTCGTGGTACCACAATGAGGGATAAGGTAGTCATCTCTGTCTTTGACACTTTCCTCAGCAAAGATCCAATTAATGTTTGCCATGTGTTATCTTCACGATCCTCACAGCTACATCAAGACGCACAGAGCACTGAATTGAAGCTGGGGTGCTCCCTCACAGTAGACAGGGTCTGTGTTATGGTGTCTTCAGCTGGTAAGTGTGTAGCCTTGGGGGGTACTGAGCACCCCTCTATGCCCCAGATTTTCATTTATAAAGTAAAATCAGTGGTGAGTTCTCCACATTCAAGGCCTTTGAAGGTAAGAGATAAGAAAAAAAGATACATTTTAGAGACCACTGCAAAATGTAACGCCTGCAGTAACAACACAAATCCTGTGGTGGTCCTCATGATTGAAGAGCAGCACTAAGCACCTAGAAATGTTTTTTAAAAATTATCCCCATTTTTAAAGAGATCAGTAACTTAAAACAAATGGAAATGATTTTAAATGGCTGAAGGTGTGGGATTTGTATTTTTTTTTTTTTTAAAAAAGCTAACACAGAACTAAAAATTATACTTCAACTCTAATGAGGTTCAAGTTACAAACCAAAGAATGAAGACAAAGCATAATTACCTAGATAAAGGTGTAGAGAATGATGCTTCCGAAGAGGAAGTGTCTGAAAGCCTGGTGACTTGGAGTTTGGGTAAGAAGGGGGATACAAAGCAGGCAGTGCATCTGCAGAAAAGGGTGTGTCCTGGAGGGATGGGGTAGATGCTGGAGAAGCAGAAATCAAACCTGACAGTGCCCTGCTCACTGCCTTGGAAAATCCCAAGCAGAAAGAAAGCCTGAAGAACTGGGTTTCCTTCCTCAAAGCCTAATAGAAACAGGCCTATTTCACTGCAGAGTCGGTCACCCAGCAGGGGTCATACAGGATGCTGGTTTAGACTTGAGTAGGACTTCTCAAGCTTGACACGCCATGCTGCCAAATTCTATATTGTGGCGTATTTTCTATATGTTGTATGGTTTTATTTTAAATCCTCTCTAGCTTCTCTCTCCACTCAGCACCAGCAGCCAAGATCTCAGGTTCAACAAATTAGCATGACTGAAGATAAGATGAAGTATTTCACGGAGGACAAAATCTGTTCTTAGCTGAAAAGAGTGACCTATCTCGATACTGTGCAGTGGAGAGAGGCAGACAGGTTTTGGAAACAGTAAATGAAAAGTTCAAGAGCTTGCCAGGCGTGGGAAGAGAGCTGGAGGAGAGGGCATGCTGAGGACTCAGCCCTGTGGGGCTCTCCAACTATGGATTTGAGGATGCCTGAGGCTATGTACTAGGAAAGGAGGTGGCGCAGGCTTGGGTACCAGTCATAGGCTCAGAGTTAACGCTACAGGATTGGAACCATTATCTCAACACCCCAGTGGCTCTATATCAAGAGTCCAAGCTGATTTGTTCAGGAAGAAAGACAAGTGATCAGCCCAGGGATGTTAACTAACAGTGCCTTATGCAAAACACACAAACTTAAAAAAAAAAATAAAGTCACTTAAATTGTATTATTTTGTTGTTGGAGACCAGAACAATGTCTACAATAAAAGTTACCATAGCCCTTCCATGCTGTAAGATGTCTTTCAAAGATTATCTTAGTATTTCAAACCAAACAGATAGCCAAGTGCATGGGCAGAGTGTACTTAACACTGGAGAATCAGAGCTACGTGAAGTGTAACTTAAAAGTATACATGGCTCACCCCAATCAAGGATGCTTTTTAAAGGCTTAATTTGCAACGCAAAGTTAAAAAAGAAGATCAAGAGTGTCTTTTGGGGAGGGTTGGGGGTTCCTACTTGTCTTTGTGCAGAAATCAGTGGTCTCCCCTATCCCAGCATCTTGAATTATATTCTGATTGCAACTACCTTGCCTGAGATCCAAGCATTTCTCATCAGAACTCAGATTCACTTGATTTTTCCCCTAGTGGTGTGTGATAAACATAAGAAAGTTCAATTCTTAATCACTTCAGATCTCTAGAATTTTTGAAGATAGAGTCCATGACCTTGGGGATTGCCTGCTGAAAGGAAAAAGAAAAAAAAAAAAAAAGAAAGAAAAAGAACCCTAGTTCAGTTCTATTATTTAGTGACCAAAGTCATAACCTTGACTCATGATGTGCCTCCAAGCCAGAGGAGCCAAAAAGAACATCTGTTTTTCCCAAGTGGCTGTCCTCCAAAGTTTTCTATGGTCAGTACTCAATGAGTCCCAACCAGATAGGGAAAAAGGGGAGAGAGAAAGAGTAAGATGAAAGAGATTTCTGTGTGCCTGTGATTCTTCCAGAATTGCCTACTCAATAACGTATTAACTATGCTTTAAGCAAAGTTATACCTCACAAGAATCCATACCATTTTTCCTACATAGTACTTAGAGATAATGCCAGATTAACTCCCACTGAACATAAATACAGGAAGAAAATGATATCCAATAAGATTGATTTTGGAAGGCATGATTCATTTTCTCATTGTGTAGGTAAGTATACTCTGCAAAAAGCTGAGCTACTTAGATTTTAAAACTATAGACATTTTTCATTATCTGAATTTTAGCCCGGATAACACAAACACTACCTAAGTAGATCTGTACTGCCATTCAGAATCTCGGGGAGAATAAGAGCAGACAGCACCATCAACATGGCATCAGAAAAGATGTGTTTATGCCAAGGAAAAAACTGGTTCTCACATCCATCTCTGATACTTGAGAATGTACTTGGCTTTCTGCTATCTTGAAGCACACAGAAGAGCCTTACAAAGGCTTACACACTAATCATAACTGGCTGTAATATTCTAATATAGACAGCCCTTGACAGAGAAGAGTGGACTGAGTCACCAGCAGAGTATCCTCTTTCCTTCACTTGATGATTCTTGAAAGCCAACTGTGTAACACACAAAGGACATGGAAAATTTGAATGTGTTATTAATTGTCACCAGCCTGTCAGAGCCTGGCATGTGGCTCTGTCCTCTAGTTTTTAGCTGCTATCCAACTTTTATTTTCATGCCCCGTAGGTGATTCCAATATACACAGAGATCTTTATCTTCCTAGGAATGCCTGTCTGGTCCCAGAGGTGCCTATTCATATTAAATGGAACACCTCATAGATCCCATGTCTTCTTGTGTTAATATCCTTGGCTGTCTTCTCACTTAGAAATTCCCTTTGCTTAATCATATTGCTTTCTAGTTGTGCTGCTGCATCCTTTAATAACTGTGCTCCTTAAACCCTCTCTATGTGCCTATTTCTACTCTGTCTTCATCCCTACACTAAGACTGTTTCTTCTGTGCTCTAACCTTTAGTCTCTTTCCTACTCAGGAACTTACATGACTACCCACTTTACTATGGCTTCGAACTCTTAAGCATGTTTTCAAAGTTTTCATGTGAAACAAAACTCATCATCATTTCCACTCCATACTCTAATTTGAAATTCAATCCCATTGTGCTATTGTCCAAGGCCATAGTCATTTATTTCCAAAAGAAGCTCACTCCTTCAAATTCTCTGAGCAACAGCCACACTGCCTCATTGGTGTAAATCAGTCCTATGTCAGGTCAGCTGGCCACTCCCTACTGAAACACACGTCATAGTAGGTTCAAGATACTCAGTTGACTTTGCTCTTGACTATAGCATAAACTTGATGGTGATAAGAGAAACGTCCCACCAAGCTGTGGTGCTTCAAAGCCAATGAAGTGAGTAGTTCTATCTCAAATCATCTGAAAGGTTTGAGCCATTAAAGGACTGTCACACAAGTCAAAGAAATATGCATTTGCAGAAAGAATGGAAATAAGAAGATGTGTTTGAACAAGTATAACATCAGGAGGAAAGTGAGAATCCATAAAAAGGAATGGCAACTTTCAGATCCCAGATGCAGCTTGAAGGAGGAAAAGAAAGAGAGCAAAAAAAAAAAAAAAAAAAAAAAAAAAACAAAAAAAGAAGAAGAAGAAGATGGGCTCATTCTACATAGAGAGCAAAGAAGCATCTTTAAAGAACCACAAATGGTGGAGAGATGTAAGACCCGTGCTTGTTAGGAATATCATTCAAGCTTTATTGAGGAGTATGGTTCTAGGATTCCCTGGGAAGTAAAGCCAACATATACACTTACAGAAGAGCCTTCAACAGAGGTCCTGGGCCTAGATATACAGGGAAAGACACAGTACAGGGGAAATAATAATAGTTTTGAAATTTTATTTTTTATTTTATGTGTAAGAGTATTTTCCCTGCAAATATGGCTGAGTACCACATGCCTACAGTGATCATGTAAGCCAGAGAAGAGTATTAAATCCTCTGGAATTGGAGTTATAGATAATTGTGAGCCACCACATTGGTAGCAGGAATAGTACTAGGGTCTTCTCCAGGAGCAGCAAGTGCTGTTAATCACATAGATATCTCTCCAACCCAATCTAAAATGATCTCTCCAACATAATTTTTATCTAGGGACACAACTGTAGATCTGTGCTGTTTGTTTTATTTGACACTATTTAACCTAATGTCATAGGAATTTAAATTATATACCTCAATTAAACTGCCTTGAATATTGCTTCCTTTGATAATACTGCAAAAACATGCTGGGAAACATAGGCAACAGTGATCTGCCCTATAGGAAAGTGTTGGAAATTCCAAATCACTACCATAGAAAGCCCCAAGTGATCCAAGTACAAAGAGTATCCATGGGTGTTTCACCACAAATGCAACACCTATGTCTATGCATCAGCCCAGTCTCAAGGACCTTCCTGAAATAGGGAATAGAAAGACTATAAAAGCTAGAGGTCAGGGAGGACCAAGCAAATCAGTGAATGCCAAACACTACAGGACCATAGTACTCAAGAATTGACAGCACTTGTGGTTATCGAGACAAGACTTGAACAAAATCAAGCCGGTCAACCTGCTAGCACAGAAAGAAAGGGAAGATCATGGGCCTCCTTCCCTACCTAAGGAGCTAAGGGCAGCTGATGGCTTCTGGGTGACAAAGAGTCAGCTTTCCTCGAAGAGCTCCCATCTTTCAATGGACAGCCCCACAACCAGGAGTATAGGCAGCACATAATGGGCTCATGAGTAAAAGAGGACATGAAGCTGGGATGGATCTTGGAGGAGTTACTGAGAGAAGTGAGGGGTCAATACAACTAGAAAACACAACACACAATCCCCAGAGAATTAATTTAAACAATCAAAGAAAACCTTCAGGCCACTTACTTACTGCTAAGAAACCATGGGAATAAATATATATTTTCACATCATACACATAACTGGCCTTTCCTGTCACCCACTCATTGGCCACATCTCAAATGCCCTGTAAGCAGCCATGTATCAGGAGAAAGGAAGAGGAGTTCAAAAACAGAGTCCCCATTACATGTCATCTATACTGGAGAAATATCAGCCACTATACTGCCTGCTGTGCAGGCATGATAACATGAGTTCGAATCCACACACAAGCATAAGAAAGCCCACGCATGGCTGTGGGCATCCATGTAACTAGGCTTAGGGAAATGAATATAGGCAGGAAAATGCCAGAGCTTACTGGCCAGCGGTCCAGGTGATTTTAAACAAAGGGCTCAGTGAGAGACCCTGTTTCAAGAGATAAGATAGAGGTTAGTCAGAGAAGACACCTGACACCACTCTCCGGCCTCCACAAACACATGCATATGTGCATGCACACACACAAATTTTATCGTGCTATTAGTAGAAAAGCCATACATATATACAATATAGTAAACAGGGATTTTAAAAACGTATACCTTTTATGGCAAATGTGTCAAGTAGCTTCTGAGAGAAAATTATTTTTACAGGTTTTTGTTTGCCAATCACGTTCAGTAAAAACTGGCTGATAGAAATTATGGAGGGAGACATTGTACAAAGGAAGCCTGGAGAGAGACACTCAAGCCTGGACCAGAGACAGCCCAGTGTTGCTACTTGAATTGCTAATCACATTTTATAGCATCCATTTAATCTTAATTTTTTTTCTTCACTCATATTAAATAAAACTGTTAACAAGTTACCAATTAGGTAACATAAAAGCATTATTGGCCATAACCTCCTCAACTATTCAATGTTTAAAAGATAAAAGTTAACATTATGTCAACATTTTTTTAAGTCATACTGAAGACATGAAATCATGGTAAAATTCTCCTTGAGTCAGAAAGCAGTAAATTATAACAGGAGAGGGACATTTTCCTCATGATCTCACTAAAGGAGACCAAGACCTTGCTGTATGTAGCTTTATACCATCTGATAGTCTGCCATCACTTTCTTCCTTTGCCATCTCAGTTTATTATAGACGATTTCAGTATTTGTGTAAATAGCTGTAAACATTTCCTTCTTCAACCTTCTATCTTTCTCATGTTTTCACAAATGTCTACTGCACAATACATACATACATACATACATACATACATATGTGTTGTGTGTGTGTGTGTGTCTGTCTGTCTGTCTGACTGTCTGTCTTTGCACTAATGACCTTGACATCCTCAAGCATGGCTTCAGATCAGTCTCACTGGATTATCTAGGAGCCCAATGTAAAGTCCCTGGGCATCCTACCAGGGAATCTCACAGAAAAAAAAATGCCATAGGTCAGTCACCAAACCCAGTCACTACTGCTGATGCCAAGAAGTGCTTGTTGACAGGAGCTTGATATGGATGTCTCCTGAGAGGCTCTGTCAGATCCTTACTGATACAGTTGAGTATGCTTGCAGCTAACCAACTGTCAGACTCAGCACAGAGACCCCAATGGAAGAACTATAGAAAGGACCGAAGGAGCTGAAAGGGTTTCTAACCCCACAGAAAGAACAACAATATCAACCAACTAACCAACCTCCCAGAGCTCCCAGGGACTAAAACACCAACTGATGACTATACATGGAGGGATCCATGGCTCCAGCCACATTTGTAGCAGAGGATGGCATTGTCTGGCATCAGTAGGAGGAGAAGCCCTTGGTCCTGTGAAGGCTCCTTTCCCCAGTGTAGGGGAATGCCAGGGTGATGCGGTGGGAGTGAGTGGGAGTGGGAGCATCTTTATAGAAGCAGGAGGAGGGGGTATGGGAGAGGGGAGAAAGGGAATAACAACAGAAATCTAAATACATACAGTATCTAATAAAAACTCTTAAAAAAGAAAAGACTGATGCAGGACATCACATAAGCTTTTTCTAGAAAAAGTTTTAATGGTTCTTTAGGACACAGAAATGGTGGCAATAGATGTCACTGAAGCAAAGACGTTTTCTGATTCATAGCAGAACTTCTGAGCAGGAAGCTTCCTTGCCTTCCCTACATCCACGTGCTGAAGTTTCCATCTTAGCAGTCCTCTCCATCATACTGTATAAAATGTCTCAGCCATCCCTTTATGAAAGGATCAAAATCCAGAAGGCTGTTGGCTGCTTTAAGACTCTGAACACTCTTAACAAAAAATAACTACAGTGTTAATAAAGACAATGCAAGTCAGATGTATGTCGTGTTTATAAATAGCAATTTCCTTGTGGTCACCTAGTACAAGAAGCCAACAGGGTCACAACCTGCCCATCTGAGACCTTGATTCTCATGAATGATTCCATGATGTTGAAGACAATCTCTAGAAAAAAAACAACCCAAGGAATTTGAAATTTCCATCTATTTTCCCAGATATTTGGTGTTACCTATTTCCTTCTCGATATTTCATCTAACTTCAGTGTTGTTCATAAAGAATACACCATTGGGAAATTCCCTCTACTGAATTAACAGATTTTTTCCCCAACCAACATAAGTTCAGGTCCCAAATCATCCCACCAACACATCTAATATCACACCTGACTCAACATTAGTGATGTGGTTATGCATTGACCTGCTTCCTTGTTTTAAGAACAAACACACCATCCAAACCCTGCACAAGACTGGAAGAGAAACATGTAGGCATAGAGCAGGAACCTATGTATACTTTAGAGTAGGCATACATGTAACTCAGCCTTCTGCAGTCACTAATGCCCTCTGCTGTGAGATCTCACTGCAAGCATCACACAGCAAGGAAACCTAATTTGACAAGGCTATGCCCTCATCAGTTAACTGTTGCAGAAAGAAGGGTATCATCCCAGACACTTTCCTATAATCTCTGTCTTATTCTAAAAGCTGTAAATAGCCCTGTCTACTGCCATCTGGGAAGGTTTAATATTACATTTTTAAAGGAAAATATCTCTTAATACTCAAAAGACTGGATTTCTATAGACCTCACAGCAAAATTTAATTTCCCATTGAGGACTAGGTACTTAGCCTGATATCCTATTTGGTTGATTGAAGTTTAACTCACCTTTAAGATAACATGTGACTGACCTCAGTTTGCCTTAGATAGTCCAGAAAGTCAGCTGTTGGTCTCTAAGCTAATGTATAGCTTTACTCATAAATTATGTACTCTTTCATTCCCCTGACTCAGATTAATGTACATGTGCATGTGTGTGCTATGGTAATCGTTTGCTGAAAGCAGCCACCAGGGTGAAAGCAACCTTAAAACCTACCATAAATATTGCATGCCACATGGATATAGCCAGATAACATCTGTTTGTTGTGAGTGCTACTAGACCACTTAGGGTCAACAAAATAAGCTCTTCCTTTGTGAAACTCTGGTAAAGATGTTATGTTTTCTGCACTGTTCAATCAATACAAAGCACATCCCTTTGTTAGAGACAGGCAGACAAGGAAACAGGACAGAAGGATAACTGACTGACACACAACAGGCAGAGGATCCAGGTAAAGAAGTGTGAATTCAACTTTGGGCTCATTCTTGCTCAAATTGCTCTAAGAGGAAGTACTTTGTTTTCCATCCTTCAATGTGACATTTTGGTGCCTCAAACGTTTTCTTTAAGGCATTAACTGACACAAGAGGTACCTTTCTGCAGCCACTGCTGTTATGTTAGAATCAGTGGAAGAGAAGATGGAGAAGATGAACATCCTTCTCATCAGCTGGGCCAATGGTAAAGGCTATAGGCAGTGCCACAGTGTTACAGCTTAGCTGTCCACATCCTCATATGCTATTCCAGTGGTGTCCAACCTTCCTAATGCTGTGGTCCTCGAGTATGGTTCCTCATGTTGTGGTGACCAGTTGCCATAATTTTTTTTCCATTACTACTTCATAACTGTAATTTTGCTACTGATATGAATCATAACATAAATATATGTGTTTTCCAATGGTCTTAGGTGACCTCTGTGAAAGGGTTGTTGATCCCAAAGGCATCAAAACCTACAGGTTGACTGTCCTATTCTTTAAGAATGGGTTAGTGATATGGAAAAAAAATCCCATATGTCATTTTTATTTCTAAAATCATCTGAAATATAGAAATGACATTTTTATCAACCTCTATTGAAAATGTTGCTTTAACCGTAAGAAAATAAGATGAAACAGCATTCAATTATATATATATATATATATATATATATATATATATATATATATATATGTATGTATAATGTCAGGCACTCAAGTATCTCATGTTATACTTACCAGCAAAAGTCATGTACTGCACTTCCAGAATATATAGCTCTATAGACAATCAAGAGATGACTACTAGTAAATAAGGAATTATAATCAAAGTCAGTACAACAGAATGCAAGGCATTGGCTGATGGGAAGAATTTTGGAGTGTCTTACCAAGGCTTAGCAAACCTAAAAAGATGTGTGTGTGTGTGTGTGTGTGTGTGTGTGTGTGTGTGTGTATGATTTTAATTGATCCCCAAATTGTAAATATTTATAAAATGATATTTAAAGACCCATGTCTATCTGTCCAAGTCATGGTCTCAATAGGTAGCTCAGATTAACCTTACACCCTTGGCTCTCCCATCTCAGCCTCCTGGGTGCCTGGAACAAGAGGTTTTTTTGTTTGCTTGTTTGTTTTTTTTTTGTTTGTTTGTTTTTTTAAATAGTGGCAATACCCAAGGAACTTTAAAAAGATATTACTCAGTTAATGGAGTTTAATAGAGAATTGTAGGTAAACCTAAGATATTTTTTACAATAACAATTGAGAACATTAAATATGAAATATATTGTGTTAACATGGTATTGACCTTATAACTCAAAATAGGGGCATACAGTTATTTCCAGTGCTAAAAAAATTAGAATGCAAATTTTAAAATGACATGCAAATATACCCGAGGGCAAGCATCTTCCTGGGACTCATCTACGATTATTTATTTGTTGCTTGGCAAACTATCTTATCACTGGCCAACACACCTGTTTTGCCACAATATTTCCATAGAAAATTCATGTTGTTTTACTGAGAAATCTTGCTGTCCTCTAAAATGCCTAAGATGCTTGGAAGTGCTGGAGGATGACTCCTGGGCATTTAGATTTAGCAAGATTTTGTTGGCCTCCATCCTAGCATCTCCTGTCACACTTAGCTGCACCATTTCTCTGCTTCCCTCACTGCATTAGGATGCATACAGTACCACCATTTTTTTCTAGCCTCACAGGTTTGAGTCATATGCTGCTTTTCATTGCATTTCAAGGATTTTGATCTGGAGAAAGTGAAAATATGAGAATTGTCCTATCATCTATTAGTTTTTGGTACTATTTTTATAGTGTTGTCATTGGGATATGTGTCAAGTCGCACATGGTCACGTAGAGCTAGGACACAGGTGGTAAAGTCAAGAAACAAAATCCCTTGCTTTTCCATTTTATTACCACCATTGTAAAAGGGGGATATAATGGTGATAATAATAATCACTATCTTTCAAATAATATAGGTATATGGAGATGTGTGGCACATTACTTAATACCCAGTAGGGTCTCTATACATCTCTCTAATACTAATAAAGAAATTTTTTATTTAATGTTAAGTACAGTCGTAAGGACTTTGGTAAAAATAAAATAAAATCTTCAGATGCACACACACAATTAAGACTCAGATATCCTTTAATTTCCCTGCCAGAAATGCCTTGTTGTGGGAGGCACCCAAGAAATTCTTGAATAGGAATCTGTCAGTGGATGCAATACATGCAGTTAATCCTCAGTAGAAATACTACTAAACTCTATTAATATTAAAAAGATTTACATACTAGGAAATTCAATTCACATTGCAAAGATTGTGTCATTGGACCAAGTAGGATTTGTTCAAGGAATGCAAAGGTGGTTTAATATCATAATATACAACATAAAGAGAACAAAAATATACAATCATGTTAACTGATTTAAGATACACATTTGAGAAAGTTCAACATCATTTTAGGATAAAACCACCCAGAAAAGAATAATAATCAAGCATATTTAGCAATAAAATCCCAAATCACACTGAATGATGGAAGGCAGACCAGTCTTCCCTTAAGATGGGGACAAGGACAGGATTGGCTCCTCCCTGCTGTTAGCACTATACTGGCAGAATCATTAGACAAGAAATGAGAAAACATAAAATATGGAAGGGATAAGTGAAAGCATATCTCCTTTCAAATGACATGATTCTACATACAAAATCCAAAGGAATTCACAAGCAGGTCACTAAGTGTTTGTGAACCCCAAAATATTTTGGAGTCTTAGAACAGCAGACAATAGAAGTTGTATTTCCACAGACCAGAAAAAAAAAAAAAAAAAAAAAAAAAAAAAAAAAAAAACCGTACTCATAGTAGCATACAATTTAGCCAAGAAGGGTAAATATTTGAACAATGAAAAATATAAATTATTTTAAAACAAATTAAATACTTAAATTCTCATTTTAAAATGTTTAGGCAAAGGTAAATTAAAAAAGACTCCAAGTTTCTGGATCAGAAGACTGTTCTGTAATGATGTCCCCAACACCCAAAGATATCTCGGATTAAATTAAAACTCGATCACAATTTCAACAAGTTGTGTTTTGGTTTTGCGGAAAGGGAATCCTGAAGCTCATCAGAAACTTCTGCAAAGCCCAGATATACTCAAGATAATCTTGAGATGGAAAACTACATTGATGACCCTAGATTTTAAACTTGAAGAAAAGCTACAGTAACCAAGATGGAGATGCATAGACATGGGTCAACAAAATAGAATCCATCTGGACATAAGTCAGCTGTTGCTGACTGATCTGCAGTAAGGGTTCAGGTCCACACAGTACAGAAGTGATAGACCCCTGGATTCCGCAGACAACAAACAAAACTGGACAGCTATGCCGTGCATGTATAAAATCATACCCCAAGTGGATCATAGTCTTAAATATGAGAGCTTTCTACAGAGAATTCCTAGAAAGAGTCACAAAGAAAATTTTTCTGTTCTGGGTTTGTCACTGAACTCTTAGATGTGATACAAATACCATAAATTACAAAGAATAGGAAAACTAGACTTCAAATCTGAGATAAAAACTGTGCATTATACAACAGCTATATAATGACAAGCTACCAAAAGGAGGAAATATTTGCATACCTTACTAAGAGTATAATACTCAAGTTACATAAAAAAACTAAAACTTTGCTATTAACAGACAACCCATTTTAAAAAGTAGACTGAAGACTTGCAGAGGCACTTGTAAAAACTAAATCAAAGACATAAATAGCCACAATCCCATAAAACATGTTCAAAACATTATTCATTATGTAAATGGAAATCATAGAGAGATTTCATTTCATACTCATTAGCCATGGCTATCAAAAGACAACATAAAACAGTGTTTACTAGGATGTGGAGAAATCTGAATTCCATATACTTCTGGTCAGAATATAAAATGCTGCTTCTTTTAGGGAATTCCTAGAACAAAGTTGTATGATTTCCCCACAACTTTGACACAGGATTGCCATATGACTAGTGACTCCACTAAATATATACACAATGTACTTAAGAATAGGACTTGTGAACTAGCATCCAATGCAGCACTATTTATAGTGCCCATTCCACAGCCATCAAGAGAGAAACAGATGAGCAAAATGTCCATCTACAACAGAATGCTAGTCAACAAGAAGCAAAGTAAGTTCTGGTATTCAGCTGAGTAACACCTCCCAGAGCAATGTGATGACGTAGACTCAGAATGGTAAACACAAGCTCATCTATGCAGAGGAAACATACAGACACAGGCAGTTTCACAGACACCAAAAGTAAATTCGCAGTCACAAGAGAGAAGGAGGTAGGAGACTGAATTGAGAATTTACTGCTAAATGGGCACATGGCTTCTTCTGGGAGTCACAACATTTTGGGGAATCATTAGTGGCGATGATTCTACAGAATGGTGCATAGAATGGATGACTTAATTGGCCTGAATGGTCAAAATGGAAGCTTTCACGCTATATACATTTCACCACAATACAAATAGTTTTTCAATGTATATAGCTAAACTGTTCTGTTGTTGCTTGGCATACTGTGGTGGTTTCTGTTAGTCCAATGGTTAGGCTTCCTACTGTTTCTTTTCCTAGGCATTAATATTATACACCTGGAAACTAAAACTTGGCTGTGGTTTTTATGCTATTAATGAAGACACATGCTCTCACCACAGTATCTCTGCTTTCATCCCTACATCCTCTGCCCTGATGAGAAAGACTGAGGAGGATGCTGAAAGAAATCAAACCAAGGTGAAAGATGAACCATGGGGAATGTTGTATGCTGAACCTGCTCATCCACAGTTGGAGCCCAAGCCTAAAATGGTCCCTAAAAACAAACAAACAGGGAGAGAAGGTGCCCAAGGGGGAAAGGGGAAAGCTAATGTTGGAAATATGTGAACGACCCTGCAAAAACATAGATGCCAAAGCAGCTCTGGCACAGAAAGCGCAGGCAGGGTACTGGGGATACCACCTGAATGTGTACATTTCTAAAACCTACTTTTGATGACTATACAGTTTGAACAACTATGTATTATCAAGTTCTATAAAAATAAAACATTTTGTACTACTTTTTAAAGATGCTGTATTGTCATCACACAGTTCAGGTAATTGTTTTATGGGGGAGAAAATGTGTCAGTAATAAAATGCTTCCTAAATTTGATCGATGAGATGAAAGCACTCTTTCCTGCTAATTTTGAATGACTCCTCTTAGCTCCCTGGAGATCCCCATGTTGACATATGTGGTCACCATGGCACAAAATGCCTTGTGCAGTGGGGAAATTATAAATTCACTTTTATATTCTCCAACCCCTTGTGCCATTCACACAGAGCCCCCAGAGACCTGACTCCCTAAAACTGGTTCTGCCAGTCTACTTGGCCATCAAGACTTTGCAGTGACATCACCAAGTGCTCCTCAAAAGAACAATGGTTCTGTTTATAAGATGGGGGATTGGAGTCTTCAGGTGGAGATTTCTGCCAGTTTCTTTTCATTTCTGAAAGTCAGGGCCAGCTTGTGAAACTCATTAAACAACGTCCACAATGGGAAATGTCAATCCCCACTCTATACTTCTTTCCCGTTTTTCAAAACATCAAATGAAGACTTCATTGGGTATTACAGTGGCTTTCTGGTTTTGAAAGTCTATATAAGAAGGGAGGTTGGAAGTGTTTGTATACATATCTAACTGCCTGAAATACCATGGTTATTTATAAAAAGTGTCTTTAATAAATTTAGCTTGGAAAATACTAAGACCTTTTTACTTCCTTTAAAGATGGAATAAGCTGCTGACAAATCTGAATGACAAACAAATGAGCAGGCAGAGGACTCAACAAAGCAAACAATGGCCACAACTTTTTTTGTACCTGTTAACTAACCACCTGTCCTGTTGTGGTTGTTATTTGACAACCCTGCTCTACATTGCTGATCACCCAAGTCTGCCTTACAGATTTACCATCATTAAGAATGTCTGGTTTTATTTTAGGTATTGAAAAGACACAAACAGTGGGATGATAGAGGGTATTTTGCTGTGAATCATTTAAAGTATTACATTGAGTGTGATGCCATCCCATTGGGATAGTGTATAGAAAAGTCTCAATTAGCCCCAGGCAATACCTTATAAATTAAACTCACATGTTTCTCACTTAACTATTCAATAAAATGAATATACCAGTATGCATTGCCAGTTATTAAAACACAAAACGCCTTCTTAGAGAAGCAGATTTATCACTATGCCAAAACTTAATTGCTTGTTACACTGTATTAAGAAAAAAATGAGAATTCTTCTTCGCCATTTTACCACTATGAATAAAAAGCATTTAAACTCCTCTTTCATTTATTTTGTTTCCTTTTGAAATGCGTAGATATGCCTCATACAAAGAAAAGATGACTGAGCAGTCAAGTTTCAGTTTTTATTTGTTCAATATAACATCAAAGAAATAGAAAATGTTTATGCAGAAGCAAAATTTTAATGACATTCCAGACAAGGATTAAACAAGCCTATATAGCATAAAAATCGAGACAGCAACTCTGTCACCAGACAAAATTCCTTTAAATTTTAGAAGAGGACAATAGGGGTTTTTTGAGGAATTCTTTTTCCCTGCAATCTCATAATATGCAGGGGTTTGTGTTTTTACCACAGGTATTTCAAAGTGCCTATTTAAACACATCAGCTTGGTCACAGCTTTCTTTAGTTTCTAGGTACTAAAAGTCTTCGCACAGCTACCAAAGAAATTCTTAAAAGTCATGTTAAAATAATACTATATCCCTAAAGTCTGCAAGATAGCATGTTTTCCCCAAAATATTTATTGTCATTTTTTTTTTACATCAGCCCTGATGAATCACATGACACAGACAAAATGAGATTCCAAATCCTCCCTTGCCTCTTCTCCCCAGAGAAACCTTAACATAAGCCCTCACATAAAACCCCCGAGACAACTGCCTCATCCTTGCACACTGTCTGGAGAGTTCTTCCTGTCTCCTGTTCTCCTCCTCATCATTTCCTGCCTCACTTTAAGAATCTTCATTTTGCCTCTGATTTATCTGTAAATGATCACCATATACATATATATCATGTGTGTGACCATCAAACTCCAACACCAGAAAAACTAAATTGAGTTCAGAGAATTCACCAGACAGGGCAGTTTGTGGACCTGGCAGGGCATCAACCCACTTTGGAAGATGGGGGATGATACAACATAAGCCTTTGCTTTCCTTCCTTTAAATCTTTGAGCGTTATCTTGCAAGTTGCTCACTGAGTAAATTCATACCTGAGCAATCTATAATATCACCTTAGAAACCATTCCAGGAATAAATTATTCGCCACATATGTACTTATGAGGAGAATAATCACCTCCGAGAAAAACCACACGGGAACTCTTTCCTATGTCATGTGAGACCCTGTAGTTTTCTCTGCAACGTAATCCTCTGATGTAGTTATGCTACAGTTCTTTTGTCTAGGAACGAACTTGCATCTGCTGAGTAAGTAAGGCATGCTGTGGGGAGGCAGCATTTGAACCAAAATGGCAGACTATCTGGGATTCCAGATCACTGGCAAAAACAGAAGCATGATCATTCTCAAGCTGTTTATAAAACACCTGATTAATAATTATACTACTAATAATTATAGCTACTGTTCATGAACTCTTTAAGAATCACACATTATTTATTTTGTAAAAAATTCTATCACAAAAGAAGACAAAAAGCTTAAATTCAATGTAGTCATACTCTTAGTATCTTAAAAATTAGGAATCTCTATTATGTTTTCTAGCTACTAGTAAATTCCATAAGTAATTTCTGTCTATTCATCAAATACCATTCCCTGGTGTTTGTAATGGTATAACAACCATTGTGTTTTAGCATAACAGATTTATCAAGAAGGAACATTTCCTGTTAATTATCACCTTCGTATAATCTAAGTAGACAACTAGATGGCATTGCTGGTGCAGCTTTTGAAAGGAAGGTTAAAACACCTGACTTTCAGAAATTGAAATGAGACACAGAGTACAAATGGATAGAAGAATAAAAGCAATTCAAATATTAAAAAGCCTACACTTCGGTAGACTTCTTCATGGTAAAACATACATGGTAATTATTTTCTTACATTGAGTATGACACCAATGGATGCTAAATATTCATTCTTAGTATAATCCTAAATCTCAAACTATTCATCTCTTTTTCAAACATCTGACTTGCTGTATAAACAGAAATTTTCTATAGTTTTTTTAAAAAATAATAAACAATATAGCACATGAACTTTGATTTATTATGCAATTCATCTCTTTCTATCTCTCTACTATACATAATTCAGAACCGCACAGGACAGTTCTTATAGCATTAATATTTTGCAGTTCTTTTTAGCTCTAAGGCTATGATCATTTTAAATGTTTCAAATGTATGCCATTTATCATTAATATTACAGTGGCATTGCTATTTTAAACTCTAATATTTAGTGCTTCTTATTTGGCATATAAACTTTCTCAGATACTGATGATGACGTGTCCATTGGTATATGCTACTTTCGAAATGTGTTTTCAAGAGAAAAATTGAAGTGATACCTAATAGTTTCTAAGTCTAAGAGATTTTAAATAGTTTAAATGGTTTATTATACATGTCTCATATAACACCGAGTCATGAGACTTCTTTATTTTCCTCAATTGTTGGTCCAACTTATAGGAAAATCAAGACAAGCAACTTCTAAATAATATTTATTCATTTTTATTTTCTCTGTGTGAAATGTTTTGTCTATGTATGTATGTAAAACACATACATGCCTGATGCATGTGATGCTAAAAGATGGTGTCAAATCTCTGGGAACCAGAGATACAGATGGGTGTGAGCTGCCATGTGGATGCTGCAGGCAAAGCTGAGTCCTCTGCCAGAGCACCCAGCACTCTCACCTACCGAGAAATCTCTTTGTTCTCAAGATATGGAATTCTGAAAGCACTAAGTATTGTCTTTCTATTTAGAAAAATATGCTTCTTACCTGTTAATAAAAGATGTTTTCTCATTTTAAAATGGCAGGATTGATAATAAATCACCACTTGGCTATTTGATTAATCATATGTGGCATAAACTATTGCCAACAAGCTATTCAGTAGATAGTAACATGTTAAAACATTAGATGAAAGTATTAAGTAGATAAGTTCCAAAAAGAGATGAATTCTACTCAACAGTTCTACTCTGGACGCAATGTGTGATTTGGGGTGAGATCCTGGAAATAGTTTCTCACTCAGTCAACAGTCTTTGGATGCCAACCCTCTATCAGGTATTGTGGAAAACTATGGATACAAAGAATAAAGCAGATCTACCTCCAAGTAATATCCAGTATATTTTGTAATTAATTTAATAACAATTTATTCTTCTTTCCATTTGTACTCTTTGTCTCTTTTTTGATATATCAGCAATGTCATTTAGTTGTGTATGCAAGATTATACAATAATTACCAATCTACATTTTCTCCCAATGATCCCTAAAACATGACTTTTCAGCCCTTTTAATGTCTCAAAAATCCCTATACAATTAATCTAAAAATACACTGGAAGCTATATATTATATTAAGCTGTGTTTTACTGACATCAACAAAACTTTCCAACTATGAGCTGTGCTTTCTTCAGCAGGCTCCCATTTCTGTGTTGCCTGTTGTCCATGGTCAACTACAGCCCAAACAGCTTGAATCATAATGTCTACAAATAAACAATTCATAAACCTTATATTTCCCATTCTGAATAACCTGGCAAAGTTCACAGCATCTGCTCAACAATAGTCACTCCTTTGTCTAGCACTTCCATGCTGAAGATTTGACCCACCCTTACCTCAGTCAGTAGACGTTCTGGCTATCAGGTTAACTGTGAGCACATTATAGTGCCTGCATTCAAATGATCTTTGTTTTACTTAATAACAAACTCAAAGCTCCAGAGTAGTGGCACTTAAGACATACCAATAAAAATCCATAGTATACTTCCTCTAAACGTAAAAAGAAAAGAAAGCCTTCTCAGGCGTTATGAAATTAAGAAACAACAACACAAAACAACCTTTACCAGGATTTACAGTTGAAAACTATTTTTTCTATCTGTGAAATTAGGAAAGAAAGTAATCGGTTCTTGAGACCATAACCTAAAGCATAAAAGCTGGGTTATACCCATAGCTTACCACAGTTGTTTGAGATGATAAAAGAAGCATGCACATGTGTATGTGTGCATGCATGTTTGTGTAAGAAAAAACACAGACTGAGTCCTGCAGTGCTACCTCAAGTTAGGAACTGACATAAAACCTTGAGAGATCAAGCAGGACCTACTGTATCCACACGGCTACCCAGTGGAGGCTTTAGACTCACTCAGCTCTGAGTCCAAGTCATCGCTCTTTCTTCTGTTCAGATAGCTTTTATACAACGGCTTATTAGCGCTCATTTACATAACTTATATGCAAAACCTGTACTGTAAAAACCTTGCAATCTTTCTGTATTCATAGCTCATAAATTTGCCCTCTTTAGTTTTAAATTACTGTGATTAATCACATAATAAAATCCTAACAAAAACTGGGTGTGTGGGCAAATTCTGAAGACACTGTGTGGTTTATCCACGTCTTCTATTTGGAAAATGCCATTTATAACAATGGAAGACTCGAATGTTAAAAATGTTTATAGTGAACAAAACGGATGGCCTTAAAATTTTTAGAAAAATACAATGGTAATTATTCAGCTATAGTGAAAATGATTTAAATACAGGTAACCATGTACTTCTGTTATGGACTCTCTTGACATTCCACCAGAGAGCTACAAAATCCCCCAAGACACTCACTCATTAATTTCTCAACTGCAGATTATAAATATTGTGCTTTGCTTTTCTGAAAGCATGATTTTGAAAAAGAATGTCTCATTTAGGAAAAATAATCTAATTTCATAATGTATCTTCAATTCACAGAGCAAAACCTCAGGTATTTACCATAATGCCCTTTGATGGGACATCCAAGTTTCTTTTTCCTAGAGTTTAAAACTGCCTAGGGATTAAAGATCAGTATAAGAAAATGACCATCACGAGGCAGCAGGAGGAAGGCAACAGTAGCTTATATAAAGAATGAGAGAATCAGAACCCAGCTGTGGAGCAGGAGAAGGAGAGGAACAGAGACTCAAAACAAGGGGCCTGAGAGACAAACACAGTCCAAACGCATCCTGTGTCCAATCTGTGTCTCACTGAGAAACCCATGTCAATTCCAGAGGAGGAAGAAGTAGCGGAGTCAAAAATTGTTGGAAAATGAGTCAGGGCTAACTCTGATGACTTCTTAAAACTTACAGATTGGAACTGTAGAGACAGAGATGGAGCAGCAATGGAAGGAATGGTAGACCAGTGATTGGGCCATTTTGAGACCATCCCATGAGCAGACAATATCCTTCACACTATTAATGATATTATGTTGTGCTTGCAGCAGACAGGAGCCTAGCACAACAGCCCTCTGAGAGGCTCTACTCAGTAACTGTCAAAAAAGCAGATTCCTACAAACAAACATTGGATGGAGGTTGGGGACTTTTGTGGAGGACTTAGGGGAAGGTTTAAAAGCCATGCATGTGATGGCACCCTGACAAAAAGATCAAAGTGTCAATTAACCTGGAACCCTGGGAGTTCCCAGAGACTGAGCTATCAACTAAGACTATATGCATGCTGGGTCAAGGACCCTGATACATATGTAGCAGAGACTGCCACCTCTGGCCTCATTGGGAGAGGATGTGCTTAATCCTACAGAGACTTGATACACCAGGGTGGGGGTTAGAGAGGTGGGAGCTTCCTTTTCAGAGAAGGAGAGAGGGAAGAAAAAAGTGGAACTGAGCGGGGGGGGGGGGGACATGCAGGAAATAAATAAATAAATACCTTATAGATTGCATTTACACTTATACAGAACTGAGTCCTAGAGGCTAGATTGTTTCCAGTTGTGTGTGTCTGGAGGAGTCAGATGATGCCTACTCTAAACTTCCCATTACTTAACCTGCTTCTCAGGGCAAGGACCAGTCTTGTTTGCCAAGGAAGGCACTTTAGCTCTTATGTGCACATAGTAAGGAGTCTCTACATTGAAAAGGATTGCAGTTTCAAAGGGTTTCTGATCTCTGAGCCCTCCCAATTTAACATTAACATATTACAAGAAACTGCTATAAACCAATGCCTTGGCCTGAGTCGACCTGGGTTTTGAATCCTAGGCTCTTCCTTAGCTATGCTGCTTCTAAATTCTCAGGCTGACAAAGCTCAGCAGAAAAAGTGAATCCCACATGGAAAAAACACTAGATGCAAATGCAGACAATATCCACCCCACCTCTCACTGATACAGGAAAAGGCAAGGGTTTGGGCGAAGCCTGCTCAGATTATTTGTTATTCTTGGGGCATGGACTCTCCCCAAGGCTGCTTCCTGGTCTAAGCATGGATTTTCATTACTGAGAGCAGATCATTCTCTGCATAGCTAGACTCTAAGCATTGTCTTAAACGTCCCACATCCAAGCATTAACTGAAGCTGAAATGAGTGCCTTCCTCCCAACAGAGTAATTAGCACTTTTCTATTACCCCATAACACCACAAAGAATGATTTTTCTCTATTTCTTCTGTCCTTAATGTCATATTCCTTACAACTGTGCATCTCTAAGACTCCATTTTATTCGTAAATATTTGCAAAATTAGCACTTTTGTTTTTTAAAAATTAGTGTTGTGCTGAACATATACATCATGTTAGAGCCTGAGGATTGTAGATCTCTACAATAAAAATGCAAGTAAAACAGTCGTGGTCCTCCATGGGCTGACTTTTAAATGTATCTGCATAATCTAGGGATGTTTGTGTGTACACTCTCCATGTTTTCCTTTCCTGTTAACCTGTTAGCTCTTGACTTGTCTGGAATACTTTAAGGAGCTGCTTTGGGAGCCCTCTCTACAGTAGATTAGAATGCTTTGAAAAGAAATGTTCTATCTAGCTTGACTGGGTTTAGAGAGATGCCCAAGCTGTTTGTGGTATTCTCATTTGATACAGCCAAGCAAATCCTCCTTTGTGCCTAATAAACACGGTCTGTAATTTAGAGATGGGTTATGAACTGTCAGAGCTCTACTTCCTGTGTAGACATCAAGCATTGGAAATTCTATTTTCAGAGATGTAAAAAGAACTATATAATGAAATGTTCATGGTATGAAATGTTCAGAATTAAGATGATTTCAACTATTACAGTGTCCTCCTTAAATTATGTTGAAAGGAAATCTGGGGACAGTTTGAAGTGTGGTGGGAAACATGCCGAGCCTTTCAATCTCCTTCAGAGACACACTCAGTGGAATGGAAAACCTTTGCCTGGCCCTCAGCTAACCTTTCCCTCCTAAGCTTACTTTTTATACTCTTTAAATGTCTTAAAATTAGTCAAATGATTGCATTTGTATTTTTTCCGCTCTAAACTTCTGTGAGGCAGAATCAAATGTACACCAATCCATCTCTCTCGCCGTGCCGTGGACGCCGGCTCCATAATTCTACATTAGAGGAGAGCAGACATGAAGGCAATGTGTCTATCCAAGAGGCTTTACATTAAATGTAAATTTCTGTACTTTCAGTTAAAAGGACAGATTATTTAATTCACTTAAATTTAACAAGCATTTACAGAGTAGTGGCAGACATTGGTCATGCAGAGGAATAGAAAGGGATACAGAGAGCTTGGATGTTTCCTAATCTCCCTCTAAGAGCCCACTATGCACTGAGGGAAACAGGGGCATCCACAGTGAGTTCAGGGCAGGGCAGAACTCAGGCCACAAGAGAAGCATACACAAGGGGGGGGGTGCTGATTGATGTGTGTCTAGGGACTCTAACAGAGGTTTCAAGGCAAGGTGACATTGGAAATGGCTATAAAGGATGAAGTCTGTAGCATGGTGTCCTATGGGAAAGAAGCCCCTAGGAAAAAACATTATGCCCTATAACTCCACATGACTTGCAGATCCCAGCACAAATAAAAAGATGGGGTCCCAATTCAATACCATTAACATCTTCGATGATAGTAACTGAATAAGCCTGATGTCCAACAAGACTCCCAGGTTGCCTGCCAAGGAAGCCAACCTGTGTGTCAATGACCACCTCAGTAGTTGCTGCAACTGGAGAGACCTTAGTAAGATGGCACCTAGTAATCTTAACCATCAAATGTGTCAGAGGACCCATTTGATGGGAGATCCTCCCACTAACAGAAAGCATCCATTGCTGATCACAGGAGTATAAGAGATACTAAGTACATTGCAGAGGGTAGACAGAAGCTAAGCTTAAACAAACACATGCCAGAACATGAGTTCCTCTCTCCTCCAAAGGCTGATCTTGATACAGTATTGTTTTCCCTGTGAATTGAATTCTTTGGGGGGAGGGGTTGAAGGGTCTGCTCTCCCCAATTTGCCTCTAAATGAACAGATAGAGTTAGAGAGAGAGAGAGAGAGAGAGAGAGAGAGAGAGAGAGAGAGTTATAGCACAAAATAAAGGAACAGATATAAAAAGGAACAGATATTTTGATTTTTAGTGTGGCATAATATTCCGAATTCTCTACTATTTTCCCTCATTTAACAAAAAGAAACTGTAAGCCAGTCCTAGATAAGGCCTCCAGATGAACAAGAAGGCTATAGACCCAATTTTATTTACATTTTGCCTGCCTTCAGTTTTATAATTCAGTAGAGAGTGGGGCTCTCCTGCTCCCATTTTAGCCTGGAGCTACTTTAAGCTTCAAACCAGCGCTCTGAGTATTGGAAGGAGGCTCCCTGTCCCCATGGAAATCCCAGGGAATTCAGCTTCCTGCTGGTTTGTTACAGGGCTTCAGAGCCTGCTCCATTTTGCTGGGAAACAAAACCCCACACCACAGTCCAAGCAGAAAGACTTTAACCCTTCTCTTCTGTAATTAAAGCTCTTATTTACATGGAAAGGTTGTTTGTGAATAATCCCTGCAGGGAGTCAACCTAACAAAAATCAATCACCCAGAACTCTCACATGGCCAGGCCCAAAGCTTGGCACCTAGCACAATACCTATTTGTTGAACAAGTGATGAATGCTGACCCATTTATCTGGATTGATTTTCTTCTGCCCCAAACCTAACTTTTGCTCTGCTAAACTCAACTCTCTTATCCTTTTAGAGAATTCTTCAATACATTTTTTTCCTCCACATCTTAAGCCATTCCCTGAAGAATTCTCGTGGCTCTATATCAAAAAGTCCTATTAAATTCTTAATGGGATAACCATGAAAAAGGAAATTATTGTATTAATTCTCTGTCACCAGCACAGAAGGAAGGAGTGGGCTGAAGCAATCAGTTCTGAGTCAGGAGCCTGTGCATGACAGACATCCATGCTCGCATGGTGTAGACATATCAAAGTTAGAGCCTATGCTGCTCGCGTGAGAGAGAACACATAGCGTGTGTCCCTCTGAGCCTGGGTCACCTCACATAAAGCTCTGGGCATGCAGCCAAGTTATTCAGCTTCTCTGCACCTGGGACTCCTTACCAGCCCACAGGAGGACTGAATTCAACCCCTGGAAGTACTGAGCGCAGCACCTGACATTCTCAAAAAGCACTATGTCTACCACCAATCTACTAGAAGTATATCTATAATTGTTGATTTAATAATGTAAATATTTCTAAATGTATGAATTGATGTAGTCTCAATATGAATTTAGAAGATTATGAGATAATATCCGTGGCTGGTAACAAGTGTCTTCTTTGAATAAAGCTCTGTTAAGAACATGAGACAGTCACATAAGGGAAATACTTTTAGTTTATCTCGTGTCCCTCGACAAATTCTCTGTTGCACTTTCCAGAAAATGAAACTCCTTGACAAAATTTAAATGTTTAT
This sequence comes from Micromys minutus, assembly GCF_963924665.1. NCBI lineage: Eukaryota > Metazoa > Chordata > Mammalia > Rodentia > Muridae > Micromys > Micromys minutus. The sequence continues at coordinate 198,852,641 of NC_137969.1, read as the reverse complement.
AAAACTTTCTTGCAAACTTTGACACTGTCACTTTTTTTTTTCTGACAGAATCTGAAGAGAATGTTCCAGTGCTTTTCTGTGGGACAGAAGGGACATTAGAAACAACAACAACAACAAAAACCTCCCACAACTGTCTGCTTCAAAAAGACAAATTTCAGAAGGCGGGGATGTTTCACAAGCCTCAGATTAAAACCTCATATTAAACATTTTTATTATTTTGAAATATTTGGCCATACAAAAACCAACAGACAAGTTCTTTCTAAAAGGGATTCTGTGGTTTCTTTAGTGGGCACGGTCCTGCCAGCTTCCCAGTGTTCTTATGATAGTACATTCAGTCAATTCAATCAGGGAAATTCTGAAGTACAACGGTAATTTTCTCCCACCTTTTCTTCTTTACACTGTCAGTCCAAGTCACCCGCTGAAAGCATTGATGTAGAACAGCCCGGTATTAGCTGTGAAGTTAGTAGCAGTCTGAAGTTAAATACCTACACATTCGGTGCAGGACAGAGACTTAACAGCATGCAAGCCCAGCTGTGGAGAGGCACATGACTTAAGATCCTCTTTTTAAAGTCATCTGTACTGACCTGGGTATTGCTGCGTTGATATTAGCCAGGAAGGAAAATGGCTTCCTGAGTGAGAAACAAATGAAGCAAATGTTTTGGCATCGAGTTAACTATGAGCTATTATCAAACAAACAAACCATACACTCAGCTCCATACTTAGCCCATTACAGCAGCTACCATGTCTAACCAGGTCTACGGAGAGACAGTACATTTTAAAAGAACACTTCTGTCCCTTTAATGCTGCACCTTGGGTTTTGCAGCTGCGTGCACATTTTTTCACACGGACCCTGAAACAGAAAGTAAAGCGCAATCACCTCTGGTATCTTCCATGCTCAGGCACCCGCCCGGCCTGCCGCGCTCAGCAGGTAGGTCTGTGAGGCCGTCAGCATGAAAGGCATTTGCTGCATCCACTCAGAGGACCGTCAATGGACAACCTGTACAAGATTTATGCTTTAAATAATAAATGGACTAAACACCTTGAGGTAATTGGCTGTGTGAAGCCTCACAATAGGCCAGATAGCTTGTCTGAGAAAAAGCCAAGGAAGAGTAAATAATGGATCCGGAGCGTGGAGGATGTGTGCCAAGCCAATACCGCAGAGATTTTATACAAGAGTGGCTGGGGACTCTAGCTCCCAGGATCCTAAGAAGTGCTGATGGGATTTTCTCTTTTTATGTCCACAGTAATGACTTCAAACGTCCTTTTTTTCATTATTTCCAATGGATGTCGGCACGTGACAGCCAGTTCTTTTAGCTTAATACATGGCCCACTGGGTGATACAATCTTGTCCAAAGTCTACAGCATACTCAATTCAACCTGCAATTTATAAAGATAAAACCAGCATCTGAGGATGTCTGGAGGTAGATAGCAGAGAAAACTTCTGAAACATAATACCTCTAATGCAGGTACAGATTTAATGGCATCTGCCACCATGAAGACCAACGAAGACCAACTGAAGACCTGTCAATCAGTTTTCCCAGACATGTCTACTGCAGACACTCCTTCCAGGTAACTTTCTTTAAATAAAGAAGTTGCAGTTTGATGATTAGCTTTGGAGAGAGGAAGAAGTTGTAGCCATCAACGGGATATGGAAACTAAGAAGAAATAGAAACCCAACATAGGCCCAATGTGCTTGAGGAAGCCAATATAACTTCCAATGAATTGCACTTAGTTTTTTTTTATTGAGAGGTTTAAGAAGTTAAGATTACACACTCATTGTTGATCCTGTGTGTAATAATGCCCTAGAATTATGTGAACAGATGGGCCATTTCCAGTGAGAAAAGCACATCAAGATATTGATATGTAAAGGGGAAAGAAATGAAGTCCAGGTAGGTAAAATAAATTGGAAAAACACAATCAGATATAAAGGCATGTGAGATTATCAGTCTAGACCCTAGCTACTGCATATTTGACCATTTCTGAAATCAAGCTTACTTTTCCAAACAGGTATTATTAGACAGCACTAACAACTTATCTAAAGCCATTGAGACCAAAGGTCATATTCCAAGAATTGAAGGAGTTGAGCATCCAGACATCCAGAGCCACTTGAAGTCAGTTTCCACATGCACTCAGGAAGCCAGGAGTGCTGTGGCCTTTCTCTTCAGGAGAGCGACTATCCCTGGTCACAGTGGCATCCAGCTGAGTAATCTGCTTCCTCCATCTTTGGGGCTCAGGATGTACAGCATCTCCTAGTCACCCTTCCTGCTCCCCAATGCCCTGCCACCACCTGCTTCTTCCTTACCCCTGTTTCTACCTCAGCACTCACAGATTGTGACTGTTCTACATGTCTATTCACACACCCCCTTGCATCCTGGGCTGCAGAGTAAATGGGAGTTCTTCCCAGCTCCCTACAGGCCTTAGCAGCTGCCTTAGAGCTGCTAAAGTCTCACAATCACCCTCTTAATAATTTCTAGAGTCCAGTATGAGCTTCTCGCTGGTTGCGAACCAAAGCAGATAGAATCCTTCAGACCGCAGAGACCCCATAAATCTACACAGCAGGTAGACTGACTCAGGGACAACTTAGAAGCATCCCTGGAAATCACAGTCTTTGCATCTCCTGATAACACACGTGGGTATAAAAATCAGTTTGTCTGCTTTCTAAGAGCTGTGTAAATGTAACTGAGCATGCTCCTTAATATCTCTGGCCCTTGCTGTCTCCAGCTCTATGGATGAGATGTCAAATATTAATCACAACGACAACACAGGAAATTGCCTGGCACCCGGCACAGTGCAGACAGCCACAAATGTACTCTTTATCTCCACGGTTCCCTTCTTTTAAACCTTTCAGGAAATTCAATAAAGGGAATATTAAAAGTGTCCAGGGGGGAGGTGTTGGTCTTTAGATCTAGAGAGTACACTTAATTATTTTAACAGCCCCCATTGCGATCAGGAAAAGCTGGTCATTGGCAGTTTCCCATGGCCACATGGTCCAACCAGAACATTTGTAGGTTTGCCATTTCCCAGAGCCGTTGACCCTTTCAGGATTCTGCACACTTCCTTGCAGTCTACAATGGTCAAATATGTTCAAGAGCACGGCCCTGCAGTGCGCCCTGTAATCAGTGTGCCCTGTGGTCAGGCCAGTGAGTGGGTGAGTGAACAAAACATGCCTGCTACAGAAACAAAGACCATTTCAGGTAGAAAACAAATCTGCCCAGAGGTTAGGTATATGTCAGCATCTGGAGTTCAATGAGACACTAAAATGTAACACAGTCCCTCAGTAGGAAGCTGATGTGGCCACAAATTCCAGGCGTTGTGTAACATGTTAGAAAAACCAAAAGGTAGAAATCTTGTGTTGTAACTCTTAGAGTCTGTTGGCTCATAATTAAACTATTAATTCAGAGTTCTCACCAAATCTTTGAAAATGAAATAGTTATCATTTGTTGACAACCAAACTATAATATAGTAAATGACCTTAGTGTCTCAAAATTGGATTAACAGACCAGGAAAGACACATTTTATGTTCTCATTTTTTTTTTTTTTTTTTTAGACAACAAAACAAAGGCATGGAGAACGTAATGCTGCTGAGGATACATGATACTTAGCTCCATGAAGTGGGTTTGTGAGCAAAGGAAAAGGAGCAGTAACAGGAAGTTTTTAAAGAGGGTGATGGGGTTGAGCTAAGATCCCTTTTCTCTGGTCTTTCTACAGGGTGAGCCTCCCTCATCTGATATTGCTGAGGACCCAGAGGTATTTCCAACTTAAAGTTTGGGGATATTAACATATATGTACGGTATCTTGGGGGATGAGGTAAAGTCAAGCATGAAATTCATTTGTTTCATATAAACATAATCTGAGAGTAGTTTTAACTAAGCCTTGATCTAGTCTGTGACCTACCCCATAAAGTCATATATGTAATTTTTCATGTGTACTTTCACATCAGTGTTCAAATTCTGTAACTTAGAGCAATGCATGTTTTAAATGTTTTAATTAGAGATGTTTGACCTACAAAAAAAAAAAAAAAAAAACACAAGCATCTTTATTGTATGGCCTTGGCAACACCACCTTCCTCTTCCAGATGATTCTCACTGGCTTTTGATATATTACTTCTACAGAATTTTATACACTTTTAACCTCAGTCACCCTGTCTTCAGCACACCCCACATTTGTCTAGGGAGAACTTCAAAGCCTCAGTCATTCCAGTAGTTCCCCAGTTTTTTTTCCTCTTATAAAGTCATGTATGTTAGATCCTGGGCCTGCCCCTTTAAGGTGTTGGCCTCATAACCTGAAGAAATCAGGCCCCATCCCCTTGCAACTCCCTCTCTGGGACAGAGTGTTAAGAACTCACCTGTTTTGTTTTGTTTTGTTTTGTTTTGTTTTTTATAACTTCTAATTTATCTTCTTACCCAGTAACTGGCTATTCCATGCTTCTTGTCACATAGGCTATCCCAGGCTAAACTATAAAGGTAAAACTTTCCACTAATCCTCTAAGGATATAATAGTCAGACCATTTCCCTTGTTTGGTGAACCTCTAACTAATCCTGTCCACAGGACTTTTTCCTTACTCCTTTCTTAAACTGTACTATCCTTAGTAAAGCTCTGTACAACTTTACAAGGGAAGTTGCCCTTCTCCTTAAGACCTGGTCCATGTCGTCTCTGATATTGTACACCACTCCCCTTTTCTGCTCTCCCACTTCCAGGCCTGCTCATGGGTCGTACAGTCTCCGGGTCCTAATAAAGCTCAATCTTGTGGAGTACTTTTGTGTCAAACCAATTCAGCTGCAGCATGTTACTGCCTCTGTCATCTACCCAGCTGTAAGCTGAGGTTTGTGAGTTTTGTGCTTGTGTGTGTGGTGTGTGTGTAAATGTATATGTTATGGGTTTTCTCCTATTGGGACATGTATTAGCAAAAGAATTTTCTACCCAGTGTCTAGAATGAACCTACTGTCATTCAGCGCATGTTCGCATGAGCTGGGAGTTTTCACATGTCAGCGTGCACCCAAATCATCTAAGAGACTTTTCCAAACACAGGTTCCCAAGTCCCACCGAAAGCTTCTGTCTTTTCTCTAAGGCTTGGCCTACTGACTCCGTATTCTACGTGGTCCCAAGGAACGAGAGTGTAAGCAAGTATAGATCCACATCAGCTCAACGACAGGTCCCTGGTACTTTCTAAGGGACTTCCTCTTCTTGATTCAAATGTACTAGTGTCTCAAACTAACATACTGCTTCTAAAGAAATAAAAGTCACTGGGAAACTTTTTCCAACAATTTGCACAACTATGAGACTGTCTTTCTTTACATTTTTACATAAAGTTTTGTTTTGTCCTTGCCCATAATGTTCCCCAAAAAACTGGTTGGCTCAGCCAACAGTGTTATGGGAAGGTCATAATTTAGGAAGTGAGGCCTACTAAACAGAAAATATATCTAAATATATCTACTAATGGTATTCAGTTGAAATAACTATGAGAGCTCCAGCCCCTTCTTTTTGTCTCTTATTGTTTCCCACTAATGTGAGGTGAGCAATAACCACCCGTGTACTTTTTCTATTCTATGATATCTATCTTACAGCAGACCATAACGGCAACCACGTACTAGAGCTTCTGACAGTATGAATCAAAGCAATCATTTCATCATTAAAGAAATGGCTCTCTCAAGTATTTTGCCCCAATGACAGCTGATAAAATGATACCTCTTTAGTATCTAATATTTATAGTTCCAGACAGTCTCTCAGCACTTTTTATCTCTTTATCTCTTTATGTTCACATGACCCACAGCTCCACTTAAGAGGAGAGACAAGTCAGGCACAGGAGAACTGACTAGTTAATCTAACATGGTAGCTCAGTTATCCATAAGCTTGGGGGTGGGGTCCAAGCGAAGTCAACACAACTCTGCACTTCAACCTCTTAAACAGTCTTATGCAGTCTTCTACCAGGTATACATTCCATATTCAGGATTTTAAAAAGTGACTATAAAACACAGCCTGATTCTTCACCCATGGATCATCTGAACAACAGGTTTCTATAAGCTGTAATTTTCTTTGTTGACCATCAGAAGGTAGAATATAAAAGATGAATTTGTCCCATAAGGAGAAAATGTCCTACTGTAAGCCTCAATGCTAGACAAATTCAAGGGATGTATGTGATATATTGGCTAGCCCTTCCTGGGAATGTGCCTCCAACTGAAGAATTTCTTTATCCAAGGACAAGTTATTTCACCTTCCCATCTGTCCTGTGAATTTTTAAATGTCTAAGACAGGTGGCCTGTTAGAAACCTAAAACCCTGTGGATACAAAATATGATTAAAACCTGGTGCTGGGCTCTCTGATTAAGAAGAGTCTTCAGTTTAGATAGGATTTTGTAGATATCCTACAAAATGTGTCAAAGATAATTTGAACCTTACATAACTAAAATCTCCTTAAATTCTACATCAGCATATGCTATAACAAACTTTTACTTGCACAAGCTCCCTGTAGAAAATGTACTGATGCCTGCAGAGCAGTATCCTGAAGCCATAAAACATGACCAAATCATCCATTTTTAAAGGCTTGTGGGTCACGGCGCTCTCTCTGCCTTCTTCTGGGAGCCACCGTTGCTTTCAGAGGTTGGTAACAGAGTTCTAGTGAACGAGTTTATCAGTTTTTGTTTTGATACTATCTTTGGGGAATGTAACCACAGTTCTGCAAGCAAGATTTATAAGTATGCATTGCCGATAGCTAAGAAGATCACTTAATAATAAGAACAGAGTCGGAGCTCATTGCCAAGGCTTCTGAACGGTTTCCATTTTGACTATATTTCACGTAAATGTCGTCAGTGAGACTTCTCTGGAACATCCTCCCCTCCAAAAGAGTGAACAGCGACTTGTCAGGCCCCATGCCCCTGTTTCTATGTGTTATGGAAAGCCTAGCGTGATTCTTTTAAACATTTCCATTTCTTTTCTAGAAGAGCTGGAAGGGGTATAAATGAAAGCCATTTACTGAGAGTTGAAATCTATGCTGTGTTTCAAGTTTGGCACAGAATACTAAGTAATGATCGTGCAGATAATTAAAATTTTAAATGTTAAATGATTTATATTCTTGTAAATAATTAAGGGAATTTAAAAAACCCAAGTAGGGAAGTGTTCAGAGAGAATATATACTGCCCGTCTATTTTCCAGAACAGTGATATATGAGACTATGTTACTTACATTTCGTTACCGGTAATGCCAGCAGTGGCTGTAATTTAAAAAGCTTTAGCAAACTTAATGAAATTAACTGAAATTGATTGGCATTCTGATCCAGCAGGTATTAAACACATCAAGGTAAAAACAAGGCCACTGTGACAAATTCAATAGATCAATCTGCAGTGATGCAAAAATCCAATAAATTGAAATTTAACTAAAGAATATTGCACAAACGCTAATCCCATCTACGAAATAAAGGAGTATTCATCTGAGACTCTATTACTTACTATTACTGCCATGAAATCTATAATTGTGTTACTCTTTGATTCTAGAGCCTTGGACTATTTTGCTTCTTTTGAACGTTCCTACTTTTGTTGTTGTCAGAGCACGGACTTCATGAGCTGGGCGTCCCAGGCTTTGTTCTTCCAGTCTTAAGTCTCTACTAAGCAGTGTTCTATCTTTGCCAAAGAAATATAGCTTTCAAAGGAAGTTTCTGAGGAAATGTAAACGAAAGAATAAAGAGTCAGTGTATCTCACGTTTATTTAGTAGAATGGTGCAGGCCTTAAAAAAAAAAAAAAACTGAAACACAGTAACACAGTGCTTTACCCTCCATTCTGAAACACTGATAGCTTCAAATGAGAAGCAATAGACATTTTAAAATGTACCTTAGCTACAGACTGAAAGCTGTGGGAAATAAATATCTCAATAACATGAGCTAATACACCATACACACACACATATACACACACATACACACACATAAACACACCGCACACCACACACACAAACACACACATACACACACATATACACACATACATACATACAAACACACACACACACACACACACACACACACACACACTTGTAGAACACACTCCCAACCCTGTAGCCACTTGTTGAATATTAGTAAAAAGAACTGTCTTCTCTCGGATTTTTTGCCAAGAACTTATAGTTAACGTTTGCATCCATTTGTTAATTAATATTATGCGATTATTAATCTAAATGAAGTTAAAAATATTTAAAAGTACTCAGGAAGAAGGAAATGTTTAGTGGGAGGAGGAGAAGCGAATGGAACGGTCAGATTGTCCAAGGGGATGCACAGGAGTCATATAAACTGTCTTCAATTCCCCCAAGAGGAGCTGGTGAAACGGCTCAGAAGTTGAGAGCACATACTGTCCTTGCAGAGGATTTACGGTCAGTGCACAGTACCCAAAGCAGGTGGGCCACAACCTGGAGCAACTGTTGCTCCAGCACCAGGAAGCAGCAGACACCTTGGTCAGTGGGTCCCCACGTACATCTTCTGTTTATTAAATGCAATATCAATCTAGAAAACTGGCACAGCAAACATTCTCACTGAGATTATGGACTACATTCCTTAAGATTGAAGGTGAGTTAGGGGACCGTGGTCCGGAACGTAAAGCAACTGACTAATCTACACCAGAGGTAGTGCCGTGTCTGTAACCATGGCAGTCAGCACAGCGAATTGTGAATCTGGCTTTGCTTTAGAAATAGTCCATGTAGATTACCACCAAGGCCCCAAGAACCAATATGGAATTACAAATTAGGACAACGTAGCAACAAAAATGAAAGGCAGGGAACCTGCTAAATATCTGTTCAATGGAGACTTCTGAATTAAGATGGCAAGCTGGTCATTCCTGATATCATACCCAAACCAAAATGGGGTCAATTAATTAAACACATGAATCCATAAGGGCTGAGAATATTGGAAAAGTATCACCCATAACAAATTGTTAGAGTGCCAAGTAGATGAATGACTACCAATTTATTTTGCAGCCACACTCACTGCAACCCCAAGTCTCCAATACAGATGCCAAGGAATACCTAAACACACAAAAGAAGCCACAGACAACAAAAGACCCAATCAATGTACCCAGTGCCTATGAAATCCAGAACTGGTGACTACCAAAGGAAATATACAGCTGAATAGGGAGAGTTCCACACAAGCTGTTTGAAAGGCCATGGGATACCCAGTACTGAGAACATCTTTACAGAGGACAAGCAGGAAGGCTGGAGGTTTGATGCCTGAGGATGCTAACCGCCGCCTTTGGGGACTATGTCAGGAGCAGCTATGGCTTTGGAACAGGGGTGCTGGGGAGCCACATGCACTTGGAAATTCATACTCTTTCCAGAAAGGGCTCACAGATGCTGTAGTTCTATAGATGTGAAAATGAAAGGTTCTAGATAGAAGTTGGCTAAGCCAAACTCAAGATAAAAGACATTGAGATTCCCTTCTCAACAAGCCCTCTCAGGAATGAGATCCAAGAAGACTATGCACACACTCAGACCACAGGAGCTTCTTACCCACAAATGGTCAGTAGAGGGTACAAGAAGTCTCTACCACTGAAGGCAGAATCCAGACAGAACAATACATGGAAAATTTGAAGAAACAGAGCAGAGCTCACTCTCTGAATCACAAGGGGGAAACAGCTGGTCCTAAAATCACATAGGAGGCTGAAAAACTGAACCAAAACTATCTTAAAATAAAATCACAATAGGAAAAGGAAAGCAAAATCAACAGAGAAGTTAAATGAATTGAAGCAATCTTCTGCAAAGTCAAAGAAAGACAGAAAAAAAACTAGGAAAATAGCTCAGTCCAACCTTTATATTGCAGTCTAGGAATGGGATCGAAGAGGGAGGGAAAAGCTGATGGAAGTCATGCACAAACCGAAAGAGGTTTCTGGAGTGAAAGAAACCATGTGAACCCAGTGTGTATGATGGAAGTAAAGTCTTGCTACCTCACGTGAGTCACATGAATCGCATGTCACACATTGTAACTGCATCACAAATTAAACGTCTAACAAACCACCCATCAGCTGGGAACTCACAAAACATACAGAGTAGTTGTATGTAAAAATTGATCAAAAGTTCTCTCTACTCTGTAGCCAAAAACTACCTGACAGTGAAGAAGGGGCTTCATGGTCTGCAAAGCTACATTTTTCCCCCAGAACTCCACACAAAACATCTATGAAATAGAAAAAAGTTAGAAATGAAAGGTCCTTCCAAGTCTATCTTCGCTGGACCATTTTTTCCCCCATACTTCTAAAAGATGCAACAACAACAACAACAACAACAACAAAATGGAGAAACATGTGACAAGTGAGACACCATGTCTGTTAGGTACCTGAAGATGAGGTGTGTACAACGCTTATCTTCACTGTGGGTGTTGCTGCCGCTGATGGTTCTAATGAAGCCTGTACCTGCTGAAATCAGCATGAAAAACCTCCTGGACCTCTATTAGGGTCTGAACCTGGACTCAGATAGGCCTGTATTATTATTGTTTTGTGTTCCTTACTATGTGCCTTGCTGTTTGGATGGGTGGTATGAAGTCTTTCAGCAGTGGGTCCTCAATGGTGGAGGTAAGTCATTGGGGGTAGTCCTTCTAAGGTCAGAGCCTACACCTTAGTTCCCACAGTCTGCGTCCTGCTTCAATACACTCTTAGTCTCTGCCACATACTTGCACTGAACATCTTCCCCACCATGACTCACTATGGAATCTTAAAGCACAAGCAGAAATCAGTCTTTCCCCTTAACTAGTTTAGGTCAGATATATCTGCCATTCGCAATTGGAAAGTACAGCCTTGAAACCTAAAGTCTCCCAACCGTATTACTACTGAAAAGGTCTATTGGTGTGAAGGGCTAGTCTCAAAATGACTCAGTGTTCAAGAGCATCTCTGGCCTCCTTCAGAGGCATAGCTCGAAACAAACTTGTGATGATCACAGATGTTTCCAGACAATGTCAAAGTCTCTGGACAGAGATGACTCCTGGTGGGAATGGAAGAAAACAGTAAAGGCTGGGGATTGTGAAGATCCTTATAGAAAAATAAAAACGTCCCACCAGTACACACCGTGCATGCCTACATGCACTCATTGCTCAGCAAGAGTGCAGACAGGGCACAAGCAGTGGTTGTCTCCTGAAGACTGAGTTGAAAAAAGCAAAAGTCTAACTTTATGGTTATTTATTTTAAAACAACAGCACTATAAACATATACTATCTTGTTAAAAAGGTATAAAAACAAGCCTTAAAATTTCGAGTGAGCATGTCTTCTTTCTTCTTACTTCAATCTGTACCTTTATGAATATGACATCCTAATAAGCCCCTGCATATATAAAATTATTTAGTAACTATTTATGATATTATTATTTGTAATGGTAAAAAAAAAAACTCTCAGAGATAGAATGTTAGAAAATAAATTATGTTAACCCCATAAAATGGAAACGTATATATCCATAAAAAATAAATTTGCCATATACTAACATGGAACCATTTCCAAAATAAATCATAATGCTGAAAAGGCATGGAACAAAACAGTATGTATATTTTATGAATATACAAACTGTTCATCCTTACCACCTTTTTTGCTTTAGACAAAGAGATGGATGTAGTTTATTCTAAAATAAGGAACAGTGACAAGAGACCATGTGGGAGGGAGATTCTCTGGTCCTTTGTGCCTTTTGAATTTCAATCATGTGAATATCTTACTTACACATTTTAAAATAAAATGATTCCCACTGTGAATTTTTGCGCTTCAGTAGTCTGCCTGGGTTACTTCCTCAACCAACCTATGGCCACCATGCACAAACTGTCTCTAAGGTTCAGCTCCAGGGAAGCTCCACAAAGAAGCCTGTTAATTCAGGGCAATGGCATTATCCCTTGAATAGAACAAGAGTTATCCTCTTTCCTCCTGCCCCTCACCCACAGAGGATGCTGGGCTCCAAGACTGGAAGGAGAGCATCATCAGTGTCAAGAAAACCATGCTTCCTTTCAAGGATCCTCATACTAAAGCCAGATTTAGAAAGGAAGGAAGCAAGCAGGAGGATGTGGAGGTTATAATGGTTCTCTCACATCTGTTTCTGCAGGACTGGCTCCGGAAAGCACAGCCAGCAAGGAGGCAGCCAGCAGCCTCACAGCCCACACATCAGCACCCACTCTTTGCTCTTAGGTTAAGCTAGAGAAGAAAGGGAAGATCAGACACCAGAGATGGGGAGAAAGATGAAACCCGACTGCTCCCACACTGTCACTGGTGAAATTACCACGGTCTTCCTCAAGGGGGGATGACTTCTGGACACAGAGCAAGAGGACTGCAATGGAGCACCTGGCAGGACTAGGAGACAGAGCTGAGAAGGTCCCTGTTGAGTGGGTTGCAGGCATGTCAGACACTGAAATGCAGGAGCTCAAATGGAGCAACCACAGCAACAAATGAGAAACAGGTGAAAGGTATTTGAGTTCAAAACAGTATTTCAACAAGTAGCAGACCGGCAACAGAGCAGAACCCGTGTGTTTATTATTTACATATGCTCTAACTATTGTTGCTTGAGTGGTTTAATTCAATTCTGAAATGTGACGCCCTAGTATCAAGACAACCAGGAGGAGGGCTGAGAGCTGAGGCAGGACCAATAATCCTTAACTCTCGCAGGGCTCATGTCACTCAGCGAATATGTTTTTAGAGTACCACTATTTGTTAGACACACCACTAACTGGATACAATTTCAGTAAGTAGCAAGGCTGACATATAATTTCAAAATTAAGTTAGTTCCAAACAAAATAAGAAGGAAGGCTGAAATAACAGGAAGCATGACACGCGTCCTGAGTTCACCTCACACGTGCAGGCATCTGAGAAGGCAGCCAAAGCATGACCGAACACAGCTTCGACTGTCACTAGTGGGGAACCACAGTTTGAATAAAAATTTTAAAGGCACTTAAAAATCTTGGTCCACAACACGCCTGAGAAAGCTATAAGCACGCTCCGATGCCTCAGGATAAGAAGGAAAGGCTGCCTGCTTTGGTGGTACTCCTTCCCAGGACTCCTTGGGAGGCAGGTGCAGCTCTGTGAGTTCAAAGCCAATCTTAGTCTTAAGTTAGCTGCAGCTATAAGGTGAGACCTGATCTCAAAAAGGACAAAAAGAGAAAAAGAAAAGGAAGAGAAGGAGACCCATAGATTTTCAAAGTCATTGTAAAATATGAATACCTTCCATCCCTTCACATAATCATCTTCCATAGGGGAATAAACAGGAAGGAATATGGGTATCATCTCAAGTATATCACAGATGTCTTGTAGGTCAGGAACATTGGCCACCAGTGCATTTTTCTGCTGGGAGAATGCTTCCACTCCCTGCAGGTGACCTGACTGTGTACCTCTGAAGCAGAGTGGCTCAGCAGAGACACGACACAAGCTACCCAGGGCACTATAAGTTCTCTAGTTGCCACATCAATACTCAGAAAGAAATAAGTAGGTTGAATCTAATTGTTTTATATTGTTTGGGGGTGGTATGTGTGCTACTCTACCCCCTGAGCATCACCCCTTTCCTATTACTAATTAAAAAGTAATTATTTAATCCAATCTATCAAAAGTATATGATTTCAACTTGGAATACAAAAATAATATGTGACATGGTTTCTGCATTCTGTGTTTAAACCTTGGTAGCCCATGACTCATGTATGTCTCAGCAGCCCTGAGCTCTGCCCTGTCACTAGGTCCATGGTATATCTATGAGGTCACATGGTCGGTCAGTCAGACATTTCATACCTCTCAGTAAACAAGGCAGCACGTGAATGACCGGGTGAGCTGATATCCTGTGGGCTCACTGTTCCTTAGGTTAACTTACTCAATGAAAAATTTCAAGCAACAAAGATGAAGCGATATGTAAAGACCTAATACCCAACACAGGATGAAAAATTTGCATTTAGGAAAATATTTTTTTTTTTGTCTGAAGGCATTAATGTTGAAGCAAAACTTAGCCACATCTTCAGAATGAACTACAGGCTATGGCTAGTTATCTTATCATGAAGACCCTTCAAAAAGAAGGAGCAACACCTCGGAAGATAGGAGCTGGACACTGACTGTATCTCTCTTTTCACCTCCTGCATGTTTCCTGAAGACCTTGTGCCCAACCAGTGGGTGTATCAGGATATTTGTATGAGTGAATCTAGTGTTAGAATCTATTTAGTATGAATGCCCAGACCTTTCTTTGGAGTCCCTAAGGCAAATTAACCTAGAAGCACTAAAGTCAAGTATATGCATAATAACCCACTTCTTATTGGATATATAAACCTCTTAATGAGCACTGAGAATATTATAAAGGGTTAAAATGTACATGGATGCCAGTTAACTGCATTTTAAATCCAAATCTTTATTTCAGATTCATTTTCTTTTATTTGATTGAGTGATTTGCCAGCTTGTATGTCTCTGTACTGCCTATGTTCCTGGTGCCGGTGGAAGTTAGAGAAGATGTAGAATCCTCTTGTGATCCTCCATGTGGGTGTTGGTAATCAAACATGGGTCCTCTGAGAGAAGAAGGGCTCTTAACCTCTGACCCTCCTCTCCAGCAAAAATATCTAGATCCAAAACTAAACATAAAAGGGTATCTGAAAATACACACGGACTGTTTGACACCCACTATCTTAATTGTAGGTATAATTGCTTTGTTTTCTTTTTAGATAATTGAAGGACAGTTATGGTTTAAGAAATACCTAACATGGAGAAACTGAGCCTGAAGAAAGGACCTACACAGATGAGCTGATTACCAACTGAGAGGGAAAAGTCTTCACTTTCAACCCAGTCTACACAACTATACTTTCAATAATCACTACCCACTTTAGTTAGGGCATTTTTATAGGTAAATCAGCTTTTTTATTCTTTAGACCATGTGGAAGAAAGAATGCAGATGACATTCAACCAATAATTTCTTATTCAATTATGGTAAGAATGTTTTCACGTTGCAGAGATAGACCATTGTGCCCACTTTTAAAAAGGAAAGAAAAGAAAACCTGACATACAAAATTTTAACTTGCTCCACATATAAATTAGAAAGTGATTATTTGCATTACAAAAGATTGTACTTTTCAAAAAAAAAGATAAGTAACAAGGTTCCTTGAAATATCAAGTCCCTTGGTAGAACAAATTTTTAATCCAATTTACAAAGGAAACAGAGAAGCACAAACTTCATGGCCTAACTCTGGCTTTGAAATCTTTACTGGCTCCTGGCCTTCCTTTCTGCTTTATCTTGCACCTCTGTGCTGGACATGATCATTCAAGAAAGCATCCACTCAGCCACAGTGATGGTGTATGGAGGTGGCAGAGACTGTCTGGGGTGCTGGAAGTGGTGCCAGGGATTATTTGAGGTTCCAGAGAAGGTGCTAGAGTACAGAGGAGATTGAGATGAAGCAGTTTGGAGTCTCCAGTATGCCTTAACACAAGGCTTCATTTTCTGCCTGCTTTCCTACATTCTGAGCTCTTTGACAGTGGGATTCTTTTGTTGTTGTTGTTGCTGAAAGCTCAGCCCCCCGGACCGGGCCTGGCATCTGCATTACAGGATTTTGCAAACCAATAGGGCTGGAAAGTGATTTCTGGGTGCTACCATGTAACCACTGAGTTTCTTGACTCACTGAGGTACTACCATCTCATTCAGATCTCAGTGCACAGTGGCAGAATGTGGACAGGGTGGTCCTTCATCATGCTCAGGAGTCAAGCACAGGGCTGAGCTCACACATCTGCAAAGTGGTGGGACACCCTGAACTTTAGACAGTCTCTAAGTACAGAGAAAGAAGATGCTCCCGATGTAACCCGAGCATGAGGCATTAGTTCCAGCCACAGAATAGATGCTGTTCTATTCCATCTTGTTCTAGAGACATATTTTGTATTTCTGAAGAAGGAAATGCTCTGAAAAGGAGACACCTGCTACATACAGGGCATCAATAACCCTCTCCTTGTGATTCATTGACAGAGCAAAGCCCTTGGTAGACAAGGGTACATTTTCAAAAAAGCCCACTACCGCATCTTTTCATTTTGGTCATTCTTTGTGTATTTTTTACAACAATTTAGAAACAGCAAGCATTCCGGTTTCCAGTCTCAGGAGCTCAGGTTTGTACCTGGGCTCAGCCACTTTTCAGTCATGTGGTCTCTGAGATGATATCTAGAGGGACACTGAGAGCTGGCAGTTTGAAAGAGCTGAGTGCAGTGGGGAAAAAGATGAAAAGCAGCACAGAGCAATGGGGAAGAGAAAACCTGTACTGCACACAGCAAAGCATTCATGATACCTGTAGATTACCAAAGTCCTGCAGGGGGAGCTGTGCTGAGCAGTTATTCCAGAACATGCTAGAACAAGACAAAGGACTCCAAGAGGTCAGAGGATTGTGATGAAGAGGAGAAAATAGATCTTTCTTTTGATTAACACCTTATACAATGGAAAGGGTGGACAGGAAATCCACATCAAAAGAAAAGGTACTCTAGAAAAACCACAGGGATCTTCAAAGCAAGACTTCCACAATGAATATGAAGCCCACACACCTAAGATTAACATTATGATCCAAACCAAGAAAAATTTTAGTCATCATTCTCATTCTTAATTCTGTTGTGAAACCTTGAGCTATTCATTTTTTTTTTCTGGGTAAGATTTGGTGCTTCCTCAGGAATATCTACTGGGGCTTTTTCCTTAAAGACTAGAGGAGATTTGTATTCCTAAATATTCCTAAATGCATGAAGAAAGATTCTCTCCCACATTCGCACGTGCATATCCAGGAAGGGCTTTCAACCCATGACCCATGGGGTGCTAGTCAAACTGTATTCTTCTGTAGACCAGACCATGGTGGTTCCTTTACCAGATATCTCGGCGTTGGCATTGGCAGCTACCCTGCATCTTTCAACTTAAACTAGAAACCCCAAAAAAACAGCCTCGACAGTGATTTAACTAAAGGAAATTTTTGTGAGCTAGGAGTTCTGTAACAAGCCAAGTTATAATTCAAGTATGATAATAATAATAAAAATAAAATATTCAAGGGCTCCGAAAATCTAACACATAAATCACTTAAAACCATTTCAAGATGTACTCCAGTTAACTGAGATGCTGCCGCGTGACAGACTTCAGATGGGAAGTTAGACACAAGTGACGCTGAGCTGATGAAATTGGAGCACAAGTACATTTGATGTTAATATTGTAAAATAATTTGGTAGTAATAAACTAAGTTTAAAACAATAGGCTTCGCCCAAAAAGCACATTTTTTTAAAATACCGCAAGTTTTACGTAAGAAAAATACAAAGACAAAATATTCCAAGCAAACATTATGATGTCTATTTTCATGTATCACCTTGATTAGGTTAAGTACCCAGACACTTGTCCAAACATTCTATTGAAGTGTTTCTGTGATATTCTTTGAGAATAATGTAAAATTTAAAATAGTGCGAAAAGAAGAGTATACTGCTTCATGTGGTGAGGAATCCTGGAAGAACTAAATAGAATAAAAAGGCAGGCATATGCAGACTCCACTAAAAGCAAGCCCCAGTCCTTCCTGCCAGCCAAGCTCTGACTGGACACCAACCCCACTCCACACAGGTCTGCAACCACAGGACAACCCCAGCCTCCTGTAGGCATGTCTGAAAAGATCACCATTCTTTATTAGAGATGTACAAACAAAATTATATCTAGATACCATTTTCTTCACAATAGGATGATGGATATTATTAATGAGGTTCTTATAAGAAGAAAACCTGAAAAATAGGTGTTGTTGAGAGTTAAAATAAAATATGAATTTCTGGCATAAACATAAGAATGTATATAATGTATTCATAGTTTTACAGAGATGTTAGTACATGCATGGTATTCCTAAGTTCAATAGTAATGAAGAAATGCCAAGAGAAAAATCAGCAGATCTAAGTTTGCAAAAAGGAAAAAACAAAACAAAATGTGTTTATGTTGTAAAATATCAATTCAAAAGGAAAGTATAGAAAAAAAATTAAGGCTTCAAATGATCAATCATAAATGGCTCACAGTAATCAAGTAATGTCACTGAATTGTTAGCAGCAAATTAGGTAGCATCTATTAAATGACATTAATAAAAATATAAAATCATGTATTCAACACAATGTACATATATGTGTTCTACAGAATTACTGGCGTCACATCAAATGAAGAAATGTGTTAAAACTAGTTTGGGAAGATGGTGTGAAGCCTGCATTTTCTCACAGGGATAGAAAGGTGATTTGCCTTGCTGGACATTAAATATCATGTCAATTCAAGAGGTGCCACTGGACGTGTGTACCTATCCCATGATTCCGTCCCCAAAGAATAACCTTAATCAAGTATTCCTGCGAAATTTATATAAATGCTCACAAGTTCATTTGCGACAGTATATGTACAATAGCAAATACAAAACAAGCAGTCCAAATAAATTATTGATTACTAATCAAATCACAGTATATCCTTGCTACAAACCTTTGAAACGCTGCTTTTAAACAGAACTTAACAGTATGATGATATGACAACAACATAATTTTATATCACTCTAACAAATCATACATAGGCAAATGAAAAAGAATTGCTTTAAATTATGAGCTGGCTGCTGTGCTTGGGAGGATGATTGGCTACCGTTGTCCTTACATCTGCGTATGTTTTAACAAGTCTCTGTGACATGCTCACTTTGCTTAGATTGCCACGGAGGAAAGCGCTGACTGAAGTCCCTCTTGCTAATTCACCTTGGCGTCTACTCCACAGGCTTTTCTCTAGCATACCGTGTGTACTTACCACTTACATGGTTCCCCACTTTGTGCTGAACAGAAGTGCTAGTGTGAGTGTAGCCTACAGTTCAGTGATGACTTGCCTTAAGATGAGACAAGATGCTTAATATGAGGGTTTCAGGATCAATTTCACGCAAACACATACTGCTCGTGCAATTGATTGGCATGTTAACTTCTTGACAAAATAATAAGTGAATGTAGGTGTCAATCATTGTCTCAATATATTCCCATTGTACACTTTTCGTATCAACATGATTAAATTATGACTGGGTCCCCAGTCCAACAAACTCCTCTTGGGAGGCTGTTACCCTGGTGCTCTGCCATTGTCTGGCCAAAAGAAAAGAGAAGCCAAACTCACAAATTGCTTTTTGAATTGAAGATCGGATATCTGCAGCTTTACGAATGTCTAGTTATGGCTGCCCTTTAGTCAATAGGCTTTCTTAATTGTATCCTTTTCTTGAAAATGCAGCCAGTCCCGGCAGCCTCCCTCATTGCATTCCCCACTCTAAGGACACTTCCAGCTCCTCCTGTACCTTTCACGGCTTTCATCCCAAAGGAGGAAAGGGAGAGACATGTCTGCTCCCCTTTTCAAAGAGTTTTTTTGTCTTCTTTTTTTATAACTGAATTTCCAATGCATTTGTGATCTAAGAATTAGAATCCTAATGGGAAAAGCAAACAAAATTGAAGTATGAAAGGGAAATGACACAGTGGAGGATGCATGAATTCAATAAATAAATGCAATGCAAATGAGACAAGTCACAAGACAGAGATGCATACTGCCCACCCCAGCACTCCAGGAAAGACCAAAGATGCTCCAGTCAGGCATTAAGAAGAAAGGACCCCACACTACAGCAATGCTCACCCACTTGTTCCCCCCTAGAAGCAGACAGATGACCTAAAATTCCTACTGTTGTTATTTCTCCCTTTACACATTGCTGGAATCCTCTTCGGTCCCCTCACTTCCTGTCAACAGGAGTGCAATCCATTTCCTAATATGAGAGTGATGTATTAGCCACCCGAGTTTCAAACCTGCTTTTCCTCATTTTCAGGGGAAATTTATGTTGTGATATGCCACACTTATTTCGATATAATTTACTGTGCAGAAGTGGTGTTTCTGTGAATTAAAACCAAGGCACTGAACCACACCACCAGAATCCAGTGGTGGGAGAACACTTTATCACAGCCCTGCTGAGAAGTGTTTTAATATATGTTCAAAATGGGGAGCACCACAGTAACCATCAAGGAGGAGCACGGACAGCAGACAATGTGCAAAATGCCCTGAAGAGAACTGAAAATCACTTAAACGCCATTCACACAGGCAGAATATCCTCCGGCTGGAAGACTGAATGCAGGTGTGCACACAAGCAAGTGTGTGACAGTCAGAGGCCATGCGGTAGATCCCCGTGACAACAGAAGTGCACTGATGTCATGACTAGCCTTGTTGGATATAGCCGTCAGCAGCCACGGGCACTGAGCATTTCAAATGTGGTCAGTGCAAAGGATGAAATTTATCCCCAGTGTTGTCTCATTTTGTTAATTTAAATGTACACAGTCAGTCACGTGATACGAGTGGCTACCATGTTGCACTGTGCAGCACTGGGAAGTCAGACAAACCAGGAAAAAAATAGTCTAGGTATTCAATTCTTCAGTGAGCTGAATATATAATAATTCAAGCAACTTCTTAATACGAGTCCATGTCCCTAGTTGTTCAGATAACATACTGGTGATACACCATTACCATCCCTCTGATGAAATAAATACATGGGCAGAGGGAAGCAAGCAGGGCTGCAAGCACGGCTGTAGCAGCGTGCTTATAATCCCAGCACTGGGAGACAGACAGGCAGATACCTGGGCTTGTTGACTACACAGTCCAGCCTACTGAGAGAGTTCCAGCCCAGTGAAACACCCCATCTCCAAACAGGTGAATAAAACCTGAGAAATAACAGCCAAAGCTGTCATCTGGCTTCCACACACATGTGCACATATGCACACTCATACAAACCTGTACGCCTGCATGCACACATGCATCCAGCACATATACACATTCAAGAATTTCAATAGCCTGTGACTGCATATCTAGCTGTATCTTACTGCTATATATGTTTGACAAACCGCGTGTAATTGTTCTCTACTCTTCCTTGAGTGGTTCATAAGATGACCTCATATACTCAGCTGAGAGTTATCACTCATTCAGAGATCTGCTTTCAAATATCTATCAAAATGCCAGGAGGAAAATCAATAGTAAGCCCAAGGGAATCTAAGTGCCAGAAAACATGTTACTCAGATACACTTTTGGAACCCATAACTAAAATCTTCTCTACATATCAACTGAGCACAGTAGCCAACCTTTTCATTTAATTGACAATGCCCTTTTGGTAACATGCAGTTCTTTCTTCTGCTTCTTCTGTTGTCTAATACCAAAACAGACCATTCTAAAGAATACTGTCCAGTATCAGTAAAATTAGGAACTAAGAAACAAATAAACCCATCGCCCAGAAGACCCTCATTTAATTTTTGGCTAAACCATAAACTTTCAGTTAAGTTTATAAACACATGAGATTCTTTATTTAAATTAGAATTAAGTAGGGTTGATCATTAGATCTTTGTCTCCCACTCCCTTTCCAGGGCCACTTACTTTTCATGACCACACCTTTTCCATGACGATACCCTTTCCATGGCCACACCCTTTCCATGGTCACACCCCTTCCATGACCACACCCTTTCCATGGCCACACCCTTTCAGTGGCCACACCCTTTCCACAGCCACACCCTTTTCAAGGCCACTATTAGATATCCTTAAATCCTGAAAGGATGGGAAAATCATCGCAAATAACGTTTATACATAGTTGCAATTTTTTTCATATCTTCTTGAACATAACAGAAAACATTCCTACGTGGATAAACTTTCTTCTCAAACTTACTGAATGAAATACTCTTTCAACGGTGCTCACTGACCTCAAAGATAAATGGAAACAATTTGTGCTTAGCTCTATTTATATCTTTACCTATATTCAAGAAGTAACTGTGTTAATGCTGTTTTGATGTTCATAGAACATGTAGTCACTGCTGAGTAAAAGTGATTGCAATGAGCTATTGTTCATGGCACCAATGCCCAGAGCCATGATAAACTTGGAGAAACTAGATATGTCCAACAGTCAACAATATGGGCAAAAAATATTCTCCCATCTGTGACTTCTTTTAAAGAAGAACAGCAGACCACAGACTAAAAACTTTTTCATATCTATCTAATAATGTTTAGAGAGTTGTACCCCTTTTTCTATCAATACTAGCTAACCCACAGAAGACTTCTATATTTAAAGCTAGGCTCAGATATTTTGGCTAATGATAAAGGACTAGGGAAGCCTCCTCAGAGAAGGAACCCATCAATGGTTTGTTGCATTTAGAACACAAAAAGACTTTAGTTGTGTTGATTCGTGAAGCATACAACAGAACGGGAGCCATCTTGCAAATCATGGTCAAAGGTAGCTGCACACTGTCATATTCATGTTGTCTTGAGACGGATATCTTAAGTCCTCATTGCTTTCAAATTTAAGTTTCTATTAAATATGGTTACCTTGTAGGTCCTGGGGTAGTTATTACGTGCAATATAAAAGAAGTTTTTATATTAATGTTATAATTTCTCACTAATCTTGATAGTAATAAAGGTTCAATAGCCAAAATTGGTTGATGCACATATGGAACCAGTTTTATTCACCCCTACATATGTTGAGCTGAAATTTGTGCTCAATTTAAAATAGCACCCATCAAATGTCACCTTAAAATCCAACAGATACATGAATACTCATTCCTCAATTCTTTCCTTCTTTTTTCTTTTTTCTTTCTTTTCTTTCTTTCTTTCTTTCTTTTTTTTTTTTTTTTTTTTTTTTTTTTTTGCTGAAAAGAATAGTAATCTGGGTTGATGGTGGAGACTCTAGCAAAAACTTTTCAATGATAAGCTGTCAAATAAATGATTCCATTTTCTTCAAACTCCTCAAATGTTACCGGAGGCTACATAAGCCACACTGGAACCTTAAATATCTAAAATGCCTTGATTGAGATTTCCCCTCTAATAGTCCAACCATTCACCCTTAGTCAATAAAAACATTCATTTTACTGCCTAATGTCTTCATGCTAATTCAATTATGTTTCCTATTTCTGCCTGTGTTTTATATATAAAGTGCTCCATTAACATCCATACACTTGAATTTTCTCTTGGGCTCTTGTACCAAATGACTCTTCCTATGAGTGTGTAATTTATACCTGATCACACTGAACTCAAATTATTTCTTAACTTTTAAAGAGAACAGAACAAGCCAAGAATCATTGGCACATTCATTCATTCCCAGTCAACACTGCTGAAGAAAAATAAAGTGTGTGTGTGTGTGTGTGTGTGTGTGTGTGTGTGTGTGTGTGTAGGGTCTGTAGACTTATCTGATTCTTTCAGAGCAAATTATAGCAAAATCTTAGAAACTGGATGTAAAAACTAATTCCTTTAATGAAGCAGGCAAACTAATGTTTGCACATTGTTCCTGCTAACACTGTAAGAGGTACACATACAATAACTCTCAAAATGCTAGGGCCAGGGTTACTGTGTTTGCAGGAGCAGTGGTTGCTAAGACAGAGACCTAGCATGCTCCTGCATGCCCAGAAGTCAATAATAATAATAATAATAATAATAATAATAATAATAATAATAATAATGCCTGAGAAAGTTGGCAAAAGCAAACTACATAGCACTAATTTAAAGTAAGGCTGACTTAGGTACCAATCTCTAATCTCAGGTCTATAATTTACTGGTTATAATATGATCAAAGCTTGGTAACTACTGCTAGCTCTCAGTTTCCTTATTTGTTAAGTAGAAACCATGACACATTGGGATCAAATGAAACCGAATTACCACTGGTATTATTGTGTTTGTCATACATGTCAGAAAGCTGTTTGGAACCCCATTGGTAGCCTCTAATACCACTGTCTTAACAAATGTATGGGCAGGTCAACGTAAATACAGCTTTACACTTGTTGTAAATGAATGGCCAAAGCACTCGAGCTCCTTACAGAATGTCTGCTTGTGCACTGCCTTTCTTTGTGAGACATACACGGTCCAATGGGAAGCTGTTCAGAACCTTTGCACTCACATCAGGCCCAATTCACTGAAGAGTGGCCCACTTCCTTGAAAGCTTCTGTTATGATGGATGGAACCTAGTGCTTTCGGTCAATGTATCAGCAGCAACCACAGTGGGTCTGCTCATTTATTTCAAGATTACTTAACCCTAACCTACTTGAATGCTAGCACTTTATTAAGTTTCTTGTGCTGTTTTCTTTTCTTTTTCCCTCTTCAGAAATCTAAGAGAACAATTAAACATATTTTTTTCAGTTGAGGTTTTTTTCCCATTCAAAAAATGTAGACTACTATGTTTGAACCAACAATCTATCTCATATCTGCTTTTCAAAATCATAAATTCCAAAAGAATCTTTCTCAGATCTTTAACCTAATATCTATATAAGATGTTGGATGTCTATAACAACAACATCAATAAAATATTTTTAGTACACTTTTGCAATGAATACATGTATGATTTTTTTAAATCTTACTATTTCTCAGACATTGCCCTGTAACTAACATCTGATGTAAGAGGGTCCAAAAATCACAAGAGCCAGGAAGAAATGCGTTTCAGTATTTCATTAAGAGATTCACTCAGAATGTGTGACTCACCCAATGCCGTCACCATCACCATCAGTTTCTGAGACCAGCAGTGAGAAGCCAGAGGTCAGGGTGAGAATAAGCTTGCCTCACATTTGCCCATCACTGGACTGTCAGGGCTTGAGGTTGTTGGGAAAGGCTGCTAGGCCAAATACTTAATGTGTAGAATACCTGTCTAGCAAAGACATGACTAAAAGAAATGTCTAAGCTGTCACTTCAAGCAGGGATGCAGGAGGGGCGAGTGTCATGACAGCTTTCAAGTGACATTTATAAATCTTAATAAAATGTGACTTAATGCGCAAAGGAAGAAGCATCAAAGGACAAAAGCTGCCTTCAATCTGATAGCCAATAATCCAGGACCAAAAGCTCCATCAGGGGCATCCAGCCTTTTGACAGTCAAACATGATGCTGCAGTAGACAAGAATGTTGCATGGCATACACAGCTGTCTTAGGACACTGCAGATTGGACACCTATTGGGTGTGCGTGGTCACATTAGCAATTGGAGGCAGGTGATATAAGCTCAGAGCTTGTATTTACACATGATAGCTTCTCTTTGTTTGTCTTATATAAAGAAAAATAGTCCATTAGGACATTCACCAGTAAAAAGTTTTAATCACTTAGACATGGCGCCATGCTTAATGAGATCTAACAGATAAGTGCAGTGCCAATGGGGTATCTAGTAGGGAAATAACTGATTACATCACCACATCGTAGATAAACAGAAACTGGCTAACATCTGGTTAGAATGAAGGTCTACTGTCTTCTTGTCCACTGACTTCTTATACATGGCACTACCTACTCCCACTTAAAAGTATCTGCAGCCCAGATCCTGAGGGGCAGAGAGTGGGGTTCAGTAGTCAAAATTCTGCCTGGAATTGTGAGGCACCAGACACCAGCAAATAACAAGAGGGACAAAAGGAAAAATAATATTAAAACAATACCAAAAAAAAAAAAAAAAAAAAAAAAAACCATGTACAGTTCCTAGGAACTGGATAACGTAGATACCATCTTCAAATCAAAATTAAAATAAGCAGACCCCTGTGTGCTATTACTTTAAATAAAAATTTCAGCATTCTCAAAAAAAAACATTTAGACAAAATATTTGCCAGTAACACTGTGCTTTTCAAGCGTTATTTTGATGTAAAATGGAGTGGTTAAGAATGGAAATTCCCTCAAGCTCTCTGAAATGATAGCACAGTTGACAGTGTCAAAAGTCATGCTGAGATCAAGGCAAATGAGAGGGAGGCAGAGCTACTGCATTCATAAAGAGGTCCTTTCAAACCTCTTTGCTGTGATACAAACCTAAACATGACTAGAATCTCATCAAAGCAAGAGCAGGAGAGAGAAGTTCCAAGTGTCCACCCTCAGCCAGAAGGAAAATCCCCTGGCCAAAATCACTGAAAGATCTGATGCCTGAGGACAAATGCACTTGTATGAGTTGAAGAATAATTCACATTTTATGAACAGGAAACTGTAAGTCAACAGAAGCCATGGATTTCCAAAGGACAGGATTCTTCCCATTTTCACCCAGAAGCCAGCTGCACTGTTAGGTTGTCCTAAGCAGCTTCTCCTCTTCATTCGCCTTTATTCCAGCTCCTCTCTTACTCACCAGGGTTGCCATTGCTTAGTGTGCTGCTTGTCCCGGGACCTCACAACCTCAGCTCAGGGGATGCCCCTTGGTTGTCTTGGGTTTTACGATGAGGAGTCTCTATGACTTCCACTTTGCCTCCCATATACTACTTGGTCTCTACTGACACAGAAACCTCCGAGAGCCAGCCATGCAGGGTGGAAACCTCATTCTTACTCCTGGTTCTTTTCTCATATCTTTTGCATTATTTAATTAAAATGTTTAACCCTTGTCACCTTTTTATAAAGTCATGGAAATTTAATACACGAATATGTGTGCTTTACAACAGGCATGGCACTGTTTTACACTATTTACTATTATAGACATGTGGCTGAATGATTCTTCAACACTAATTACTTTATTATTACTCACAGACTGGTGCTTAAACACCCACCCAGCTATCATAGGCAAACTGCTAAACCAGAGGAATACCAAATGGCTGAAAAGCACCTAAAGAAATGTTGACTATCCCTAGTAATCAGGGAAATGCAAATCAAAACAACCCTGAAATTCCACCTCACACCAGTCAGAATGCCTAAGACCAAAAACTCAGGTGACAGCAAATGCTGGAGAAGATGTGGAGAAAGAGGAACACTCTTCCACTGTTTGTGGGATTGTAAGCTGGTACAACCACTCTGGAAATCAGTTTGGTGGTTCCTCAGAAAATTAGACATAGTACTACCTGAAGACACACTATATTCCACTTCTGGGCATAAACCCAAAAGATGCTTCAACATATAACAAAGATACATGGTCCACCATGTTCATAGCAGCCTTATTTATAATAGCCAGAAGCTGAAAAGAACCCAGATGTCCTTCAAAGAGTGGTAGGTACATTTACACAATGAAGTACTACTCAGCTATTATAAACAACGAATTCATGAAATTCCTAGGCAAATGGATGGAACTAGAAAAATACTATCCTGAACGAAGTAACAGAGTCAAAAAAGAATACACATGTTATGCACTCATTGATAAGCAGATACTAGCCCCAAAAGCTCTGAATAACTGAGAAACAATTCACAGACCTTATGAAGCTCAAAAAGAAGGAAGGCCAGAATGTGGATGCCTCAGTCCTTCTTAGAAGGGAGAACAAAACACTCACAGGAGGAAATACAAGGTCAAATAGAGGAACAGGGATTGAAGAAAAGATCATTCAGAGCCTGCCTCACCTGGGGACCCACCCCATATGCAACCACCAAACCCAAGTACTATTGCTGATACCAAGAAGTGCTTACAGGCAAAAGCCAGATATGGATGCCTCCTAGGAGGTTGTGTCATAGTCACACAAACGCAGTTGAGGATGCTTGCAGCTAAACATTGGACTGAACACAGGGACCCCACTGAAAGAGCTAGAGAAAGGACTGAAGGGGCTGGAAGGGCTTACAACCCCATGGGAAGAACAACATCATCAACCAACCAAACCGTCCAGAGCACCCAGGGACTAAAACACCAACCAATAAACACACATGGAGAGACCCATGGCTCCAGCTGCATATGGAGCAGAGGATAGTGAAGACTTATTTTCCCAGTGTAGGGAAATGCCAAGGCACTGAGGTAGAGAGGGTGGTTGGAAGAGGAAGCACCTTCATGGAAACAAGTGGAGGGGAAGGGGGTATGGGAGTGAAGGGAAAGGGGATAACATTGAAATGTAAATGCAGAGAATATCCAATAATTTTTTTAATTAAAAGAAAAAGAAAGAAAGAAAGCTGGTTTGAGCAATGCCTTTCTAGACCACTAGTAACTATAATCAGAACACTACTGGATTCCAACAGGTCCTCAAAGACTCAGAGATGCACATTTACAAAGGAATGGCCACTAGTCTCCCCTGAAGCAAATGCTTCATCATGGCTCACTTATCATATAGAACCTAAGTCTTTTCATAGCTGTCATAGTTGCCTTTGAAGACATTTCTCCCTGTTCTCTGTCCATTTATATGGGGGGTTGTATATATGTGAAAATATATATCTTTACCATTACAGATTCCTATTCCTAATGCTATACATAATACATATACAATAATAAATACACCATGGTGTATTTCACCATACATTTTTATTTCTGTGTTACTATGAATTATTTTATCACCACGTCAGTAACACCAGTGTAGAGATCCCTTCTCCTACATGGAATAGGACTAGAAGAACTGAAGATCTGTTTCATGAGCCAGGCACACCTTCTGCACCTATCGAGGAAACAGCATTCCAACCTCAATGGGCACTACATTATCATCTACATGGACCAGATCTGCTAAGAAACATGATAAAGTAGAAACTTTAATAGCCATAGGATTCGTGTAATGTAGGTAAAGGCATAATATAAAAGTTCTTACAGGAAAATATTCCACAGGACTCACATGAGGATAAACAGGAAAATGAAGATATCCGTGATAAAATGCCTGCCGTATGACAAATGTGACTTGTTCCCCTGTCTCCTATTGCTCCTGAAGCCACTGTCATCTGGCTTTTGACACCAATGCTTTAGTGAAACTGTCCTAATTAAAGTCTCAAATGTTTTGTCACTTTCAGTCCTCTGAGGCACTAGAAATTTATCACAAACTGGATTTTCCTCCATGACTATTTCCCTGTCCTGGCCCTCACTTCCCTTACTGCTCTCTCCTCGGCTTCTTGGCCTGACTTCCCGTCTCAGCTAATAGAGTCCTGGGAGCGTCTCTCTTCTCACCCATCATCCACTGTTTCTGGTCACATGACAGTCTATCCCACCAACTCTCTGTTCCCTCACTATCCTCTTTCCACTTTCTAGACCCAGATGGCTAGTCTCTTCTGAGAGGTTCACAATGAACTGTATATTTAAGATCATCCGGACAGACCTTTGATTCCTCCAACTTACTTCTGGACTCAGAAGCCCAAGCTAGAAGGAAATCAGGCTGCCTTGCCCTTTTCTAGTGGCCACCTAGCCCTGGAAACGGTATCCCTCACCCCTCACCTGTGCCTGGGTCTGCAGTCAATCCTACCTAGACTCTCAGGGTCTCTCTCAGCTTTTCATACGTTTTCCTTTTCCAGCAGGCTCCAATTCTGCTGCCACATTCTTTGCAGTTCAAGCCAAGAATCAAGTCCCTTCAAGCTCCCTAGTGGTACATTCTCCCCAGGGTCATGGCCCCTGAGGTCATTCCTCCCAGTCTGCCTATGAAGCCCTGTGAGTAGGCACTCTTTGAAACCATCCATTCCCAACCTTCATCAAGAGCCCCCTCTCCACACACTGTCTCCTACTTTCTCTGTTAGATAAGAAACAATTGATCCTACAAAGCTGCAGTTCAGCCATCATTATGAGAGGAACCATACAAATTCTGTTTAACCCTTGGAAAAATAGCTAGACCATGCAGAAACCAGAGAAACACAGGGTTGTGACTAGCTGTCTCCTCAATTTCAGAGACCATAGAGAGTGTGAGAAGGGGTGCCATAGGCCAAGCATTTAAAAGATTATCAATAGACCCACATTAAAGCCAGCACTGTGTTTACTTAGTCCAGAAGACAGAGTAGCCTGATTACAAGGAGATGACCTAGTTACAATCTTCAGCATAAGGATGTGATTACACTGGAGAGTTAAAGTAGTTTTCCTTGAGGGAAATGGTGCTTTTCTAATTTAAGCCCCCACATAACTTGTTCTGTGTACACACTGGGAAGTAACAAGAACAAGGACAAATAGGAGGACAGGGTCCGGACCACTCAACTCTTAACAGGAGCACACAATGACCCTGCTGCAGCTGCAAACCTTCTGAACATCCTTGAGAGCAGAATAAATACCCAGACTCCTAGGAAGTGACCGTATCCTTTCTGAAGGGGAACAGTGGATGAACTCCCCTGCAATGTGAGCATCCACTTGCCATTCGTCTGTCCTCCAAGAATTTCAGGAAGACAGATGGGCTGCTTTTTTCTCTGTTTAACTTGTTTAAAATGAAGAGCTGGTTTTGTCAGTCAAACACAAGCACATTTTAGAATTGAAAAATCCCTCTCCTACATCTCCACCAAGAATCCAACTGGCCCCTAAAGTACCAGCCTAAAGTACCATTGGGCTATGTCTTTGCCTCTCCTTATTGGAAAGCCCCTTTGCCTTTCTATGCTTTTGTACAACAGGCATAAAGGTCCCAAAACAATGAGGCAACAGGGGACTGAAGTACTACCATGAAGTGTCACTGCATCACAGCGTGATATCAGACGCCGTGGAAACACCCAAAGGTTTCTAGGTGGCCTCACTCTTAGTGAACCCTATTTTTAAGTTGCCCAGTCACGTATTTACTCTACACCAAGGAGAAGGAGGCACAGTCCTGCAGTGCAGAGACTACCCCTCCCTCCTGCTTCATTACTATCTCTGTGCTGGTGAGCTCTCTTAGGCAGCCGTGATGTTTAAACGGCTGTGAGTAGCTCTAAGCTATTCATGGGCCTGAGTCAGAAGAATATTAACTTATTGTAAGCTGCAAAGGAAGTTATTAAAAAAAAAAAATAAAGCATTCCTTCCTCTGGCTTGCCAATGCGTTGAAAAGAAGTGAAACAGCCATTAAAGAAATTTCATGAAATGAATTATTCTATTAATGTTTCATCAGTTATAATTGCTGTATCGGAAAAATGTGACATATAAAGACTACTCAACATACATGCTTACATGCCATGTGTGGGTAAAATAGCATCCTAAGTTAAAGGTGACAAATGTGCATGCTATACACCTATAAGGAGCCACAAAGAGGGCAGTCGGTGCTTTATAGTGCTTAGCCATGGAGTTGGGAATAATATATTAGTTTTAACTCAAGGAAGTTTTATAAAAATCAACTTTATCTTTAAAATACCTTTGAAAGTTATAATCACATATCCTCTCATTGCCCAAATAAACCATTGCTATATTTTACATTAATCATGTAACTAATATCTTTCACTTTTGTGGACAATTTTTGCTTCCTCTGGATGTACATTTATGTGTATACATACTCATTTCTAGGTGAGCAATTGTGAATGTGCCTGCTATTCTCTGCAATTTTCTAGTTACATGATACTGCTGTACCTGTGGTACATTGTGAAACTACTGGGAAGAGAAAATGGCTATAACCATTTGGGTATAATTTGATTGGAAGATCAAAATATTAAGCTTGGCAAGTGACATAGCTTTCCTCAATAGCAGAAATCTCTTCTCAAGCTCATAAACCTATTAGCACCCTTTAATGTCTCAGAGAATATAAAACTGATGCAGAAAATCTACTTATAGTTATATACTGAACGGGCGCCTTCAAGCCAGGGATGAAAATGAAGCTCTAATTCAGGCAATCAGTGGGATGCTTTCTGGATAAACTATCAAGTAACATTCACATTGTTGGGCTAAGATGTCCCTGAACATCAATTCTATAATGATTTCTCCATTTTGTGATTCTTACACTTACATCATTAGCTAAAGAAGAGATAAATTAAGGCTATGGGTCTTTCACTGAATTGTGAAATGAGAAACATTCTGAAGATGATTTGGTCCAATCAATGAGTTTACCTTGTGGCACCAATGGAGCCCAGAGCTATTGTAACTTTGAAATCACTTCACAGAGACACTTAGCCATGGGAACAGAGACTAGAAAACTTATCCCTACTTCCTGCTCTGGGGATTATTTACTAGACTCAACAAACTGGAGAAAATCCTGTGTGAAATTCCTATCACAATCTGAATTGTTTGGAATGAGGTTGAAGGTGACTTAAAAGAATGGACATCATTCAGGATGTAAGAGCTGCTCCAGAACCAGGACCTGGGTTCAAAACTCAAAATACATGTAAAAAACCTGTTGAGGTTACCTGTGCCTATTATCCCAGAACTGAGTGAAGTGGAAACTGCAGTATTATTGGAGTTTGGTGGCTGCCAGCCTAGCTATGGATTCAGTGAAAACCTGATCTCAAAGAAATGAGTCAGAGAAAGAAGAACACCCAGCATCTTCCTATGGTTTCTTAAAATGCACAGAGAAGCATGCATCCACACAACACAGGCATATACCATGCATAAATTTAACATGAATATGCACAACAAAGAAGGGGGAAGGATGACATCAGTGTATGCAAAGCCATGTGTTGGGCAATGAGTAGCCATTTTACCACATTAATGAAAACAGTATTTCACGTAAGAGATAATGATGACAAGTAGTTTGGCTGAGAATACTACATGTTTAAAGGTAACACCACAGAAGAGAAGAACATTGCTTTGTAGATACATCATTAAGACCCTGTATCAATCCACCTATTTGTTGTAAGTACTAATTGAGGATGCCATGCCCACTAAGCAGCTACTAGTGTAGACTAGGAATACAATCATCAGAAACTAATAGACCAGTCATTGAGTATGAAAAATAAGTAAACATTTGTAACTTGCAAAGGTTACTCTGACTTCCATACTACTCTAATGAAGTATAGCACAAAAGTAATTATTCCAAATAATTTTATTTTTATTTGAATTGTCTTTTTGTCAAATAATGTCAATCATAATATATGTTTACATAATAAAACCATAATACTCATTATACATTATATCCAGCAATATTTATGGCAAGGGTCTAGTGTGTAAGAAGTATACAGTTGTTTTCCGGAAGTTTCCTTAAATGGGGTTCAACCTGGGTTTTTAATTAGAAGCTATAATTATTTTTTCATAGAGACTCTGCAAGCCCATTTTTATAAGCAGATGACAGATGCTTCACTTAAAGCAGCTGGAGGCCCTGTCCTTTGTTTGGGGACACTTCCCTTCCCTTCAGTCTTTAATTATTTCAGAATTTGTCCCCAACCTTCCACCAAAATCACCTGACAGTTTGAGTGAGGTTTTTCAGTTCACTAAGTTTTATGGATTTTTTTTTCCACCCTAATCACTCCAAAACTTTACTGCTGATATTAAACCATGACAGTTATCTCTATTTCTTATGGATGCGATAAAAAACAGAAACCTTACCTCTCAGTGATGCATTTAAATTTCTAAAAGGTAAGTTCGGTCCAGGCTAGAGAGTCCCTTCCCTGGTCTGGGAAGAAGGTAGTACATACCACCATCCTCCAAGTGCAATGTAAGAAAAGCCTGCTCATGCTCAACTCTGAGCATCTGCTTGTCACACAGACAATGTTCTCGGTGGATTCAGAAGCACGAGCTGAAGGGAAGTGAGCCACACCCTCACCTATGAGACCACTGGTTATACGTGCTCTTTTCTGAAAGAAACAAGACTGGAGACCAACAAAGCAACAGCTCCAAAACTTTCTAATTTCCACATTACTGGTTCTGAAGCCAGAAAGAGCTAATTCAAAATGTGCATGAATGTAAAGCACCTTCAACTTCATTTTATTCTGCTCTTTCAGGTTCTGTAACCAACAGCGGCAATCCAGAAGAGGAAGGGAAAAAGGAACCACAGGGACTTTCAAAAGAAGGAATTAAGTCCATAGCCCAAGGAGAAGAGGTTTTCCTACCCAGAGGCCAAAATTATTCCTATCTCGCAGGTGATCATTCATTTTATGAAATGCATTTTAAACAATAACAAAAACTCTGAAACATATCCCTCTATATCACTGTGTATTTCATACTCAGCACATTTACCAAGGATACCATTTTGACTAAGCTTTAATGCAAAATGCTTAAAAATCTCTATAAACATTTTCAATAAAACTTGACATACATCACCCATATAGAATTATTATGAAATTATTGAATTTATACATTCAATGTAACCAGACCACAGCAGATTCAAACACATTTATAAAAATAATTTCCAATGTATAAACAAGGGGTCACTTGGTAAAATCCTAACAAACACTAAAATAGCAGCAGAATTTTAAGAAAGCAAATCTTTAGTACATAGTGTCTCCACTGGTTTTATACAAGTGGAATTCTAGATAAATGGTTTGAATATATTCAAGACAAATTCATAGTTTAAAACTAAAATCAATGTAAGCACACTCAAAACAATAGGAGAGTCATTCCCTACATAAATGATTCTAAGACTAAAATAAAATAGCATAAAATCAAAACCAAAGCAAATGTTGGTTTTGGTTCAACTTGAGGCAGTATACTTAACAACAAGGCTAGAAAACTAAAAGCCAAAATGTCACCACAGTCAACATGATGTTTGGAGAAGAATCATAAGTAATCTGTCTAAAATTATGTCAAGCTTATTGCAAATAAAGGAACAATTTTAGAATTCGATTATCCCTGTAGGAACAGCAGTGGGTGGGGATCCATGCGGTATTAATAGAACCCTAGTCCTATAAAGTGGATGATGGAGACAAGGGTACGTATTTTATAAAGTCCTATGTACATTTTGTAGTCATCAAAATGATTCAAAAATCATCAAAAATCAATCGGAATCATTTAAACTGAATGTCTATGACCATGTCCCCAACCACAAGTCTCTAAGGATGGGAACAAGTCTCAACACAATAGATGATTGCTCTTTGGAACTTGGGAACATTCTAACAGTGCTGACCGATATGCCACAGCAGCAAGCCCATACCTTGCCACAGCTGTGCTTACCTTCCCCTAGACTTGGCCATCCTCCCCTGCCTACCTCACCACCAGCTGAACCAACCAGGTCTGCACCGGTTCCTCTCACCCATTTGTCCTCACGTTAGTGCCTCTTACCTGATCAACTGTCTTGTCACCTCCCCTTCCTTCAACTTCTTGCTAACATGCACATCAAAGAGAAATAATATCAACCTAATGTCTGAAGATTTGTCTCTTGACCATGTCTAAGAAAGCTATACTACCCTAACAAGACTAACCTCAGACATGCGAGTAAGATTACTGATTCACAGTTGTAGCCTATTTGGCATTGTGGCGGAAACTTATGTCAATCAAAAGAATAGAAGAAATGAACTTTGCCATTTGCTGCTGTCTTTCATTCATTACTGTCCCTTGCAAACACATGGGACCGTCAATACCAGAGACTGAAGAGAAAAAAATAAAAATCATCACACTGTAAAAGCTTCTAGTCAAATTTCATTGTTGTTGTTGTGATGAAACATTCTGACAAAAACCAACAAGTGAAAAAGAGGCCTATCAAACCCATCACTGAGGAAAGTTAGGGTGGAAACTCAGAGAAAGAGCCTGAAGGCAGAAACCATGGAGCAACACTGCTTGTAGACTGAGTCTTAGGTTCACACTTAGCTAGCTTTTCTGTAGCCCAGGACCACCTGCCCATGGAATGGTGCCACCTACAATGTGTTGGACCCTTGTACCTCAGCAATCATGACAGTCCCTAAAAGATCCACCCACAGAGCAACCTGAGAGAGAAGACTCAGTGAAGAGTCTTTTCAGGAAGTTGGAAGCATCTAGGACAATGCCTAATAATGTTTACAATCCAGCAGCATATCAACACTCAATGGCCGCAGACTGAAACCTAAAATGCTACAGGGCTCTTGAACCTTCCTGGTAACTTCTGTGAATTACCACCAGTCCATGCATGAGGCTGAAGGCAAAAGGGAGATTTTTATGTCACCTTTTCTGGTCCTTGATAAAGAAAAAAAAAAACCAACCATAAAATGTCCTAGTTAAAACCTAGGGGATTTTAAGAGATTACACTGCCCTTTGCTAATAACTGGGGTTCTAGGATGGGTGTTTCCTCCTCCTATCACAAACCTCTTAGTTGTCACATGAGTTCCATGTGTATTTCACACCCTTCATTACATATGATAAGGCTGTTTGTATGTGAACCAGATGCAACTAAACTATTTTTGTAGGCTTTTTCCACAATAAAGAAAAAATATACTCACTAAGAACAATGTCTCTCCTTATATATTTCAGATCTAATTTATCTTTCTACCACTTTTTGCCACAATCTTCAACATCACATGCTGGTTAAAGCTATAAAGAAAAACTTTCTAATGCTTAATTTTAACCGACTAAAAAGGACAAAAATATCTTCCATGATTTTCTTGACTCTTGATTTTCAAAATCTACCTTTTGAAGATCAATTTCTCTGTCACCACAAACATTTCCTTCAGACTTAGGGGTGAACTAATATTTCACTTATGACCTACTTCCTTCTAGTGCCTACAATTATTTGTTAATAAACTTAATTTCTTAGTTCATTAAATTAATTAATCCATTAATTAAATCCCTTCATCCATGAGACATTAAAGACTCACTAAGTATCCCTGATGTGCAGAGACCAGGGCTGGCACTGGACAGTCACAGAAAGACATAGAGCCTAGCTGTCAAATTTCCATGCAAAAGTAAGTGTGTATTTTTGTTTTTCCACCCTTCAAGTACTTCTTCTTTCTTCTCCATCCTTCATCATTTTCCTACAACCACTTGAACAATCCTATTCCAGACATGTGTCTGTATTCCTAAGTCTCTTTCCTGTCCTACAGGGTCCCAAGGGCAGCTATATTGTTACTTCTTGGATATGGTGACTCATCTTACCCCACTCGTTACCTGTCCACTTCTCTGTCACCACAGTTAGTTCTGTCTAATCTTTGCTGCTCTACAAAGCACTAGAAATGTGCTTAAAAGACAATGTAGAAAGAAAGAAAAGAAAGGAAGGACACAATGGTGTCGTTCTTGCCTGTTTCAAAATCCTCTGTTTGAAATAATGACATCAGTTTTCTCTACTAAGCGAAACTTCCTCAGACACAAGGGAGGAGGTGGTTTTCATTTTTGTTGAGGACCCTGACTCTGAGTCTAGATTTTTATCTATTAATGAAGCTCTTTACTTCTTACTTCTTAGGCACAAAACCATTAATGATTGCTACACACCAAATGCTATTCTGAGTGCTTGCTGTGTGAGGCCAAATCTTACCTGTACTGCCCTCTTAAGGTATAAGCAGCCTCAGGTCCCCCATTATACAGATGAGGAGACTTAGGTGTTCTGCAGCCATGTGAATTGCTATAGGCTGAGCTGTGACTGGACCAAGTGTCATGGCTTCAATGTCACTGCCTCCCTTTATCCATCATATTATGTGGTCTATTGTACATGGTCTACTGTGTTGGAGGAAAACTTTTAGTTTCAACATCTATCCTGACTTTTTTAAAGGGAAAAATTGTTTTAGTAAACAGTCCAATTTCAGCTAGCCCTCCCCTCTGAAGTCAGCACACTACTGAACTGATCTTAGAGCTGGCAAGACAGACACCAGGGAGAAATGTTCCAGACTCTTATGTGGTGTTTGCCTTCTCAGGTCTAAGGCTGACCACTCCCCTCCAGCACCAGATAATTCTCCCTTGCCTAGATAACTTTAGGCTCCCTGCAAACTGTACATAAAGCCTCTCCTCCCTCAATCTTCTGGAGGAGATCAATGGACCCTTCTCATGTATCCTGCATTCTGCTTCCCTGTTCACTGGCCTCTCTCTCTCTTTGGAGTTGTTGCTTCATTCTTGTGTTCGTTGTTGTTGCTTGTTCAAAGGGTTGTTGATCGCCATGGCTGGGCAAGTGCCTTACGACATGGAGGAGCCAGGAAAGTAAAATCAATTCTATTACACCATCCAGCCCACAATGGAGGGAGCACATGGGAGCCCCACATCTCCACATCAACAGCAGGTTCTGGTACCCACTTGGTTTCTAGTCAACCCTTAATTCCTCTCCTGCTCCCAGCTGTGCCTGAGATGGACCCAGTATGTCTCAAGTAATTGCTAAGCACTTCATCAATGAGAACTTCCAGTGCTTTTTCTGACAGACCTTCAACTCATTCTAAATAAAACAAGAAGAGTACCCCTCTCCCCCACTCCACGTTCAAGGACAGTCCAGTCAGGACTTCTTAGGGCTATTTTGTTCTAAATAGGAGTTTTTAAAAATAAAAATGTATCTCAAGTATTAATAAAAACATCATCATCTTTCCTTTAGCTTCTATATGACTAAAAACACAGACTTAATTCTAGCGATCTTACAATCAAGACCTCCACACAAAAAATCATAATGACTTTTTAGGAAGTTCTTCAAAAGTTTCTCAACAATAAGTGGCTTCTTAAGTTACTTCAGTCAATGTATCCCCCCTCAGCCTTCCTATTTCTCCCACTAGCTTTAGACATCTTCAGCTTAAGAACCACAGGTATTATAGGTATAGGAGCCTAATAATCACTGTGGTAGATGGAAGCTTATTAGCATCTGGATGTTGGAAGTTTGAATGCATATCATATTCAGACTGAAAACCGCAAGGCACATAAGCCTTTAAGTCACGTGCCTAACATTACTGTCAGTGCCACTCTTAGAAACCACAAAACTCAATGAAAAATAGACACATGTATAATGAAGAGTTAGAAATGCCAGAGAATCCCATGATGATGTCACAACTCTAGCATCACCAGTTTTAGCAAAGTGAATTCATGTAGTCCTTCTCCTGGTTCCCTCTTCTAGAGAAAAGCGGGGATTATGTAACTCAAATTTCTCACTCTTGCTGAAGAAATATTGAAAGAATTTCACTTTACACTCCATGGTGTAGCTTAGACAGCCCATCCTGAATTCACACTGTAGCAAACAAGGTGAAACTGTGTGGTTCCCTGTGTGGTCCATGAGCATAAAGGCATTCCTGCACAGCCCGCTGCTGTTGCCATGGGACCATTCACACAAACAGAAAATAATCAAAGCTGGAAGCAAACTGCCACCCTTCCTAGGTGGGAAAACAAATCTATTGTGCTGTATTTCTTACTATATTGGTATTAATACATTAGTGTAGCCACATCATTTTTGAACAGGAGAATCTAACTTTTAAGAGTATAATGCACTGCTTCATGGTACACAGGGCGAGTCGAGGATTGTTTCAAAGTAGACCTCCTTACCCTCCACCAACCAAGAGATGACTGACACATCTCCTACCTCTAATAAGACTGACACAATTTCCACATTAGCTACAATCAAATCCTTGGGGTCCGTTTCTATTTCGCCCTGGTTTTCTTAAGTATCAGTTTCTTTTCCATACTGCATTCAATAATAATAGCTCTAGTATTTCCCAATTTCGACACTTTTT
This sequence comes from Micromys minutus, assembly GCF_963924665.1. Lineage (NCBI taxonomy): Eukaryota > Metazoa > Chordata > Mammalia > Rodentia > Muridae > Micromys > Micromys minutus. The sequence goes on along the minus strand of NC_137969.1, from coordinate 198,813,721 downwards.
CCCTCACACTCTACCTCATATGTGCCCTTCCATTATTCTCCTGTTCCCAGAACATCTAGCAGAATTCTCCCGAGGAGGAAGACATTGTTTTTTCTGTTAGAAAGCTGACAGCTGGGAGGAGGTGACTGGTTAACTCTGAAGTCTCCACAGATTAGTAGTTTGCATTGCTGAAATGGTGTCCTTTGGAAGCAAAGCACTGTCACAGATACTACAACTACACAGGTAATCTGGGACATACAGCGTTTGCAAGGAATAGTACGGAGTCAGGGATCACACTTACAACCAAATACACAAACACATTGTGACCCCTCAATCTGAAGACAGAGGAACCAGGTTACAATTGCATGCCCCCCACACACACTTACACATGTACACACACTCCCGTCCATACACAAATGCACCAACATGCACATACACACACACACATGTATTCACACACACACACAAACACGTATATGCACATACACACACATGCACAGATACGCAGACACTTTAACAGGTGCAAAGTAAAAGGGTGTTCCCGAAGGGGAAATGTCATAGTCCAGTACAAATGTTGTGATAAACTGTGTCTGAGGCATGGTGACTCGCTTGGTGAGATGTCAGGTCAGGGTGCTTATGACAAATGACAAGGAGATGTGCACAGCAATAGCTGAGTGTTATAAGTACTGTAGAACTGAGTTGAGCTGCATTTATAAAAAGTAATATTTTGGCAGCTGTTACTATGAACCAGGAGGAGACATGAAGACAGGAGAGCCATTAAGAACACAGGTTTACGTGAAGTTTGAGATTCAGAAGAATTGAAGGGAGGCTGAAGTTCTGTTACTAGAAGGTTCTCAAAGAGTCCCTGGATCAGTCTTTTGCAGTGGTCTTGTGTGTACTTTTACCTCCTATTGTGAGACACACAGACCAGTACTTCTTACAGGTACCTTGTAGAGGATCAGCTGAGGAGCCTGTTGAAATGAAGGAGGAAGGATGTGCCTTTCCTTCATTGATGTGACTACCAAGGGTGCCCAGCCATTTCTCATATGAGTTCCTCTACTGACAAAAGCATTCAATTTATAAAAAATAGCTGTTGACTGACAATTAAAACCTGATTCATTGTGGTAACCACAACAACATTCATTATCAGAACTATATGGCCATTTGGTAGAAAAATAAATATCAGAAAGGTTATGTACTCTAGCGGAATTCTGTTAGGGAGCTAGGGTGTAATACAGTTTCAGTGTTAAATGACTTGGTTACTGTAAAGAACGCATAACATCACACAGAAGGACAGCCTTCATTTAGCTTATAGTTTCAAGTTTTCTGTGTCAACCCTCTGACTGTCTTAGGGAGGGCATCTGTTAGAGTTCTCAGGAGCAGTCAGCATCACAAGCCAGGAGGGAGATGTGCACAGAACAATGTATCTTGATTCTGAATGCGTTTTTTTTTTTCCCTCTAAGGCAGCAACTTTACTGGATTGCAAGTTTCTCTCATCATTCTCCTGCTGCACCATGACACAGAGGGTGTGAGATAATTCCCTGCACCCCACATGAAGGCATCAGTTCCCCTTCCCATTGACCAATCCACGATGCTTCAGACAAAGGACACACTGGTGATTTATCTGGTATAGTACAAATCAAGACTAAACAAAAGCAATTCATTCCAAATCAGGACCCGGCCCTGAGCTGGAGAAACTTAGATGTCCCTTGATTGTTGCAACAGCAATCACCATTTTTCTATCTTGTTTTCTTTCCTGTTCCACTAAAAATAGAAGGAAAAATATCACAGGACTATAGGAGTGAGACGTTGGAGAGAAGCCCACAGTTCAGCCTGCCTCTTTGATATAAATTCCTTTAAAAGAAAGAAGGGGGTGGTGAGAATTATATCACCTCCCAGACAGAAATAATGAATTAGCCATTTAACTTGTGAAACTCTGTCCCTACCCTCCCCCCCCCCAAAAAAGCATTTACTATATTTTTATATGACTTATTTTCCAATTGAATAATTTAAGGAACATTAAATGATGGCACTGCCTACCTAAAATTTGGGAGGTTTTCTTTGCACAAGCAATAACTTTTCTAAGATGTTTCAGGACATAAAGAGCAAAATCAATGCTAGGAAAAAAAAAATGTTCTTTTTGTTCTAGGGTCTGTGTTTGGAAAATATTGCCATGTCGCATTTATAGTAACAGCTGTACGGTTAAACTTTAGGCACAAACTGAACTGCAGAGGATCTGCTGCATAAATAAAATCCCCATGGCAACTAAATGTGCTACTAGATAACAGAGAAAAAAGGATTTATGTGTTTGCTGAGCAGTCTTGCCCTGAAGGAATTCTCCAGGCAAACGCGGGCCACCTGCCACATGTTATATTAAGCTCAGCCTTCTGGACTTATTTTCAAACCCACAGCAAAAAGGTCCAACTACTTTTATTTGGAAGTTCCATTGTTCTCTATCCCCAACCCCTCCAAAAATAAACAATTCATTTTTCAACTTGCCTGCCATGTTTTGCCCTGGATACAAAAGATAATTAATGAATTTGTTTGTGCTCCTAAGCGTTTTGTTGATCTTAGCGAAATAACAAGCATATGTATAACCAAGGGTTTTTTGTTTTGTTTTGTTTTCAATTTCGAGAGTCAACTCTCTGGCTGTCTGCAGTGTAAGGTAGATGTGCGGAAGCACTGTGCTGTGGGGTCTTTCCAGGCTGAGGGGAACAGCACTGCAGGGAGGTTAACACATGAAGGAGTCATGGCCACTGTCTTCCTTGGTGCTGTGACTTGGTTAGACACAGTGGGATGAAGTCAAGGACATCAAACAGCTGCTGGAAAACCTCCCCCTTTCTTTTAAGCATGCCTCTCTGCCTTCAACACTTACCACATCTAAACTTATTTAACAACAGCACACTTACGCTAATGGGACTGCAATGTTATGTAATGCTAAGGTATTTCGAATGGGTGCATATTTGAAATTAGAGGGAAGAGAAGAAAAAAGCAATCTACGGGGAGTCACTCAATATAATTCTTTATGAGAAAGGGGGCGAGTGAGTGGAACAGAAATACGTTCCCACGGATCTGAGGTTCACCTCGGTACTGACACCAGCCTCACTGAGACGACCATGGAGTTCCCACCTGGGAACAGCCTTTGCTACTGCCTGTCCCTTAACCCACCTACACAGTAGCACCATCAGGAGACTTAGGTTGGGGCTACTTCTGCCACCACTGATATGGAAATGAAGGAAAAAGTGAGACAAGGACAGAGAAGTGTCAAGATACATCTTGCTGGCACGTGCCAGCCTGTAGATGCCCGTCATTGTTGGTGACATGCTTCATTATGGCGGGAGTTATTTTCAGATTCTTAATAAAACCAATGGACATATTAATTATAACCTCATGAAGTAAAAGACAAACATTTCCATCAAATGAGATTACAATTTCAACATAATTTATTCATTCTCAGGTATTTATGGTCTTCGGCAGCTGGATTCCACATTAGTATCTGAGGAATGAACAAATCTTCAGCAAGCCTTTCTTTCTCTCTTTTTTTTCAAAATATACACTGAAATCATAAAAGAGTTCCACTGAGAAACACTTTGAACTTTGATTTCTTTGATTCACATAGCATAGTCCTTGACTTCACAGCTAAAGTAAGCTACCGTACAGTCTCTGCCCTGGCAGTATGTAACTCTTGGAAACAGCAGGTGACCACTTCAGATGACACCATGGACTTGGGTGTTCTAGGTAATCCACGGTTGCAGCTCTTTGACTGGCCAAACTCTCTCTGGCCTTTGCAGGGCAATGCGGACATCATGCCGGCAAGACAAGGAATGTGCTCAATTATGAACAAAGACTATAATCATTTATGTAGATTTATATTACAAAGCAATGACTTAACTAAAACTTTCTAAAAGTCAGTATTTACTGATACTGTGAATATAAAAACATTCTACAATGGTACTCTATTCACTCTGTGGGAGCCCAGTGGGACCACACATTCTAGCTTCTTTTGCAAGAGAATGTGACCAAGTTACCACCTTGTAGTCCATAGAAGGAGGACAGAAGGGACTGTGTGCTGCTCTAGGCTGAGCCAACTCTAAGCTCCCTTGGGAACTTGTCCTTTCTTTCTTCTAGCTGACTGGATGGGAAACAATGCTGGGATGATTTTGAAAGTCTGGCAGAACCTCTTTGTGTCCATGAATGACTGGGAGAAGCAGTCACTTCCTGTCTACTAGCAATAGGCATGTGGGAAACTCCTGAACACAAGAGAGTGATACATTATGCTACTGGCGGCTTTGAGCTTGTTAAAGCAGCTAGCATTGCCTGGCAGCTGGAAGGCTGGTCTCAGTCATTTAGGTAACAGAGAGAAAAACAAAACAGTAGCATCCTTTGGAAGACATAACATATGATACATATATGTGTGTATACATGATACATCTTAGAAGTTAAATTTTATTTCAATTTGCACTACAACACATTGCTCATCTTAAAGTTCTTGGGAAATTGTGAAAATTACTACGCATACATGATTCTCAACAAGAATAAGATCCTGAAACCAAATAAATAAAGGGGTGGCTTCATGGAGCACAGAATGTGTGCGTGCATTGTTGAACTTCTAAATTAGCAGGTAACATATGGGGAAGGCGCAGCAAAATTCGAAAGTTTGCCAACTAGGAAGCTGCGCTTACTGAGCCCAGCAGTGTTTTCTACAATTGCCTCCAAATTTCCATGAAAACTAGCTCACAACCAGTTTTAAAGCTCACTTCTTACCCATGGGAATGACTACTTGAGGTCTGCAATTATGTGCTACAAAGACTTCCAAGGACTACTGTGTCAGTCACTGTCCCTGCTGTGGGGAAGTAAGAAGACAACAGAGAGCAGGAAAGCTTTATGGGACTCATGGTTTCATGCCTCAGCCTCATGACCCATTGCTTTGAGCTTGCTGTCAGCTGAATAGGACAGTGGGCAGCATTCAGAGGAACAAATCCATTCACCTTACTGTGACCCAAAGCAAGAGAAACTCAGGGAAAGGCAGGGCACATCATAGACCTTCAAAGGCACACACCAATTCCTTTAGTTACGTCTACCCTTTAGAAAGCCCATGATCTGTGAACTTACCAGTGGCCCAGCTGATGGGTTCAGGACCTTCATAACACATTTGCCTCTCAACTGCACCATCAGCTGACAATTGAGCCTTCAACACGTGTGTCTTAAGGGGTCATTTCAGTTTTAAGCCAGAACATGAGGGGATGTATAAGAACTGGATCCCAGAGTCTCAGAAAACACAAGTCCAGTTTTACAGCAAGAACCTCATCAGATTTCAACTCTCAATTCAAGGAGATGGAGTGATGTTTCCCACACAGTGACTTAGAACAAATCATCAGACATATTTAGATCATTGCATAACACCTGTCTTAACGAAAGCCATTGAGTATGGGGCACGTACTATCATTTGCAATGGTGTAATATACCAAAGATAGAGTAAAGACCATCTTGCAGAAAACTGGCCAAACAAGTAATAAAAAAGTTATCATTTTTATGTTCAGGTAGCAAGAGTGAATGGACTCTAAATGGTGTGTATTTTTTATGTGATTTCTTTACTGGGGTTCTTCTAATGCCTCACACCTTACAGGACACACAAGTTGTTTTCTTTATCCTACAGAAAAGCTCTGGTCCCTCATGATCTGAGATATCTTAGAACAACTGAATTATGTACTCACCTGCTCAGTGTTAAACCAACCCATCTTCAAATGCACTGAGCAAAGGCTGACAAAGTTATACACACGATCTTTCTCCACCAACAAACATCTGGGGAGAGTAGCTCGTTTTTAATATATCTACTTCTGGCCACATCCTTCTATCCCTAAACCTAGAAAGCCAAGTTTCTAATTCTTTCACTGTCTCTTTCCAATATCCAAACCACTTCTAGCTGCCAAAGTGAACAGCGTTGTTTCAGGGAAAGCCTTTGTCTTTCCCTAACCCCTCCTGCTTTAACCTGTTTCTTATTGCTCCTAACATAAGAAGATTGGCTGATAGAAATCACTTGCTGCCAATGGCACCACCGCCACTGTAAGCTCCTTCTAGCATATTTCCCCTCAGAAAAGAACCCTTATTGGTTTGTAGGGGTCATGCTCTCCTGTTTGGTCATCTCCTAATGCCAATCTCTCCCCAGCAAATTTAATTGCCAATTTTTGCATCTTCTAATTACAGTACTGTTATTCACCCTAGTAGACCTACACTCATTTTCAGTGCACACTTAATAGATGAGCACCCTTTTATATTAGAAGATACTTCATTTATTGATTTAAAACCCTGCTTAGTTTTCACTGAAGCCTGTTATGTGCCCAACTTGATTTTTTTCAACGAGTAGATTTTAATATGAACACCACATAGAGAGAGAAAAACACAAAACAAGCCTGCTTCACACTCTTCATGATGCTACATCGAGTAAATAAGGCTCAGAAAAGGGGGGGTTCTCCTCATCTGCTGATTGCATTTGGGTGATTGCATGTCTCAATCATTGCTGATGGCTCTTATAAGAAGTACTCTTTCTATAACCAGTGGTGTTCTTCATACTCCCAAGTCTTGCAAGCAGGAGTGAGCTTACTATACATCGGTGGCTCACAGACTGTGGGCAGCCTTCTGCTGGGAGCCAAGCATATGCATTTAGTTTCAACCTGTCATTTAGAAAATGAGTCTCACTGGGCATCAGGAGAAATGTCCTGAAGAGCACTAACAGGCTGTCAATATATAGACCTCCAATGATGTGCTTTTAGATGTGTGTGAAGTAAATTCAAACTAACCCTGGTCTTTTGTTTTGAGAAACCTGCACATTAATAATGGAATATTAGTATAATAATGAAAAATAGCTCATGGGGATATAAATTATAAAGTGAGTTGGTTTGCTCTGTGAATTATGATAGCACGTTTAATCCAAAATGACAATGGGACTATTTGAAAAAATAATTTCAAGTTATTTCTTTATGAGAACCTGGATTCTCATAAAGCAATGGTGTCAGTCACTATACCCTCTTATCTTTCTCCAAACCTCCCTCCTCTGCTATGTCCTATGGGGCTGTCATTTAGACATTTCTGCTGGGCCAGCTGCTCCCCCCATTAGGCTCTACCATGGGGAGTACCAAAAGGAGATGAAGAGGCTAACCGAAGAGAAACCGCCCAACTGTCTGTAGGCCTGCATGGTTGGTTAGCATCACCAGCAGTGGTAGGTACTACATTCTAATTAAAGGCAGATGGCCAACATTGATGCACCATTTTTGTAAGTTCACAGAACCAGCTTATTCAACCACATCTTCACTGACAAGCTAGCCGGTGTCTCCTCAGAAGTCTGACTTCCGGCTTCAGAAGCTCTCTCTCCTCTTGCTTCTCCATACTGCTGGGTGCTTGCTTTGTTTCCTACAACTGCTCTCTACCTAATATTCTAAGAGCCTCACTTCCTCCTTCCAATTTACGTGCTATGTCTCCTTAGCAGTTCATTGGAAGCCTGTGTTCAAAGAGCCTGCGTGGTTTTGTCCCCACACTGGGCCTTACATAAAAACATAAACAACAGTATTTAAAGGTGCATTCCCCAAACTGTGTTCTGATGATTATTTATATCCCAAGAGTCATTACAAATCCAAAAGAATCTGAGGTCTCAAAATGGTTAAGAATGCAATATATCACACCCTTCCACAGACAATCACAGAGTAATTTAGTAATGGCCTCACTCCCAAAAACATGATTGAGAAGTCCTTTCATAGCTAGTCACAATGACATTCACCTGTTAGCACAGGGGTGACTCAAGGAGGATGGTGTGTGTGAGGCCTATGTAGGCTACACAGAGATACTAGAGAGAAAGAAACAAAGGAGGGAGAGAGAGAAGGGAAAGGGTGGTCTGCCGGGAAATGTATTTAACCCACTGTTTTCAAAATGTCAGTCTGAAAACTTTGCAATAATTACCAGCACTGCCAAATTCAAATGCAGTCACATACACTTTGAAAAATGTTGACCCTAATTAATCATTACATATTCTATCTGAAACTCCTCCAAATTATTGAAATAAGTATAAAGCATCAGTCATACATAAAATATGTATAATAACTTTTTAGAATCCTGCAAGTTTTCAAATAAATAATGTACATCTATTGATCAATGTATTTTCATCTGTAAGCATATCCCACATATGCTATTATTTGGCAAATACATCCCTTATGAAATAGCCATTGCTGAGAAATCATACACTAAATCCAATTCCTCTACATGATACACAGTCTTTTGATCCCTTATGAAAAAAAAATGCTACTACTGAAAACTTTGCTCCAAACCTAGAAAATGTGTTAAAGATAAATGATGTGCTCATAGCTCTGAAAGCTGAATTTCAAACTACACAGGAGGTGGAATACTTATGTGTATGTCTACATGAGTGGAAGGGCTGTGCTTGTCCTCACTGACAGCAACACTGGGCACAGCTAACACACTCCTGCTGAAATCTGTGCTCAATACAATACCTGAAACAGAACCAACCGTATCTTTCTGCTCTCACCACTGAAGCCCCGATTGCTGAGACACACAAACATTCAAGTCGAGATGGAAACCACCATCTCTTTCCCTATCAAATGCAGTATCTTCCTAAAGCAATGAGCTCTCCTGAAATCTCATCTCCTATGTTTTACAGTATGCTGACACCCAAATACTGCAGGTCTTATCCCGTGTAACAATTTCCAGATGCTGGAGAATATAGCGAAAGATTTAAAGAAATATGCTAGGTGGCTGGTTTTTTCCTCATATGTTCATGTGACATTTGTGAGCACGGAAGATTCCAAAAGCAGAAGGGTGACTTTCAACCTCATGAAAGGCTTGGAGGAGGGAGGGAAAGATAAAAAAGAAAAGTAGGGGTATAACTGGGGTCGAGGTGTTATACATACATGTATGGAAATGCCAAAATTAAACCTATTATGTATCAATACACACTAACACAAATTTTTATTAATTCTTTTTTTGAGATTATGATACAGTTTGAGATTATAATTCCATCATTTCCCCTGCCTTTCATCCCTCCAAGCCCTCTCATATATCCCTCTTTGCTCTTTTATCGTTAATTGTTGCTATAATACAGATATACATATAGATTCATAAATGTAAATTGTTCGGTCTATATAATGCTACCGGTATGTATGTTTTTGGGGCTGACTGTTTGGTGTTGGATAATCGGCTGATGTGCTGGTTGTTCTTTCCCTAGGAAAGGCTGTCTCCCACTTTCAGCATTCCTTGGTTCTCTGGAGTTCTTGGGTGAGGCCGAGTTTTCAACGGCTTTTGTCTATCCACTTTGGCATGTCTCTTTTTGTCATCCATGTTCAGCTCATGTTTAGACCATCATGTTGGTGCGACTTTACGGGTGTAGCTTCTGATATTACTAGAAGACACCATCTCATGGCAGACTCCCTGATCCTCTGGCTCGAGTGATTTGCTCTCTCCTCTTCTGCAACATTCTATGCAGGTCCCTTAGGAGCAGCAGGGATTGATTGTTTGCTTGTTTTTATTTTTTGAATGAACCCATTGGGATTTGTCTCTATAACTTGGCATTTTAATTGCTTGAGATTATTTTAAAGAATGGGTAATGGAGATTGTGGTGGGCTTACACACATGTCAACTTAAATATTTACTCCACCTCCATTTGGCAGATGAGAAAACTTGAAGTTTACAAGTTACCAAGCACTACTCTAGTGGTACACATTCTGCTTGACATTATATTTTACACCTACACTCAGTTTCAGAAGTACCAGTACATCCCTTGGCAAGATGCTGGATTTGCACTGATCTCTGTAACAGCACATGAATGCTGTAATATAGAGATGTGCCGTCACATTTCAGAACTCGTTCAGGCAATGTGTTTCCTTATTATTATGAGAAATAGTTTATTGGGCTTTGCAATAAATCAAATCAGGACTGTAAAAAAAAACACAAGATAAAACAAAATATTCTTCGCAAACACATAAAAAAATCAGTATAAGTTTTACTCTAACTTGATCTTTGTTAGATGCGATCACATAAAATACTCCACCAATAGATATGACAAGTGCACTTTATATTTCAATGTGTCAAACCGATTCAATGCTCTGAAACTATGTTGGAGCTGGCAGGCAAGCAGACTATATTAAATTTTTCTCTGGAATCGACTTCAATTCTAGACTGAATTATTGGAATTTTAGTGACCTTAAAAAAGGCTGTCAGAAATGATATTCAGCACAGAGATTTCAAATCTAATGCTCTATTACACATACTTCACATAAAATAATATAGTTTCAATATAAACAAACCAGTCAAAAAACACATTCTATTTGTTCTTGTAATTTGTACGCATTCCAATATTGATTTGTCACAGCAGAATCCAAAGTGTGACTGCTTCTTATGACAAAACTCACATGCAATACTTCATAATTCCAGAGTTCATTTGGATATGATGCAACTATATGTTTGTTAATTAACACTTTGTTCATTTTATAAATCATTTTTAAACACACACACACAGACACACACAATCGGCACACACAACAAATAGGTGGTTAATCACTCCAGCCACCTTCATTTCTTCTTTGTTGGATAGTGTTTTTTTGCACATAGAATGGAATTACCTTAAGTGATATATTTCCCAGTATAGTACCAGCTGGACTTAGAGTCCAGTCCTTATGAGAGAAGATGGCTCCTCGCTTTTCTCTAGGACTGGGTAGGAATGCCCATTTTGCACTGAATGGAAGCTCCTGTTAAGGTTGTATAAGCAGTTCAACTTTAAATATAGCCTACTTATTTTATTTCTAAAAAGCACCTTGTGGGTGCTCCTATACTGCCACCATTGTTCCTAAAGCTCCCTGGTTAACATAATGCTGGCATCATAGACCTGCCAAAGGACACCAAATCCCAAGTGGTGTCAAAGTGAAAAAAAAATTGAGAGCTCATATTTAGGTTACCATGTTGATAAGATTTCCTAGGTGTAGCTCTAATATTTATAAAAGATATAATGTCACAACAAAGTCCCTGATCCTCTCTCTGGCTCCCACAATACCCCCACTGCCTGCTGTCTCCCACAATGAACCTAAGCCTGGAATTCAGGGGTTGTGTGATATACCAGTTCGGATTGGGGTCCCTACATTTTGATCAGCTATGATTTTTCTGTAAGTCTCCTATGACATGGGAAGCCAATTTTCTAAGTTATAATTTTTCTTTTTAAATGTCCCCACTTTTGTAGAAAATATACATTTTATGCACAAAGCCAAGGGGATTATATGTAATGTTTGGATTGTGCAGTTCTGTGTCATCAAAGAAAAACTGAAATGGGGGTGGGAAGGGTGGAGCTCAGACCACGTTCACAGCCATGTCTTCCTTAGAGAATCTATCTAGTCTGCCGAGACCAGAGAGTGGTGACAAAGAGAAAAGGTAACCAAATGTACTGAACCAACTCCCAAAGATAAAGGCCCATATGGACAGCACCTAAACACCCTTATGTTCATGTGGGCCACTTTATGGTACTTATTATATCCGTGGTGTTAAGGGAGGCAGGCTTCATCCAGTGTAGGGGAATTTAGTAGGAGATTAGATAGCACCCCAGATTTTATAATCATTTACGGTGTAACTAGAGTAAGTTGCTTAGATTTCCTGTGTGCCTGTTCTAAAGTAAGCACATCATGAATATCTGCCGGGTTCTAATATTTTAAAAATACAGACTATTATCACCACATTTTGTTAAAGACAGAAGTTTTATGAGCAGGTCTCCTGAGGCAGTCCAAGGCATGTTCTTGTTAACCCTTTCCAAAGGTTCCCTGATTAGTCAGTTATTTTGCCAGCAATATAATTTGCTTCCCTATTTATTTAGACTGACAAGCCATCTTTGCTACACAGAATTCCTGGAAGTTTTGCTGTGATCTGGGTTTAGCCCAGGATGAACCTGGGACAAACAAGCTGCCCAGAAACTTGGATGTGAACTGACACCCGCCATCTGCTTTTTCTGGTAACAAATAGCTCCTGTGCTTGCGCTGACACCCACAGGGAAACCTTGTCAGTCAACTAGAGGTAAAGATGTTTGGATTTGTCTCTCCTAAACAGTGTCTGTTAACATACAACAGGGAAGGACTATGAGGACCGCACTTGCTGAATCCTTGACTAGGAATTGGAGGCCCAGATCTCTGAAGGTCTTCAGGAAGTTGGATATATAGAGCATCACATCTCTAGAGGCACTTCCCACATATACCTTCAGCATCTTTTCATAGAATTATTCCAAAGTCACAGTAAGAACCAATAGTTCTCTGATACCCAGGCTTCCAGAGAGAAGTAACAGCTAGCTCACCACCCAACTCCATGTCTTAAATAACTCCTACAAGAATGAACTTGAATTCTATTCATGCAGGTGGTTCTCTATCTGTGGGCCATGACCCTTATGGGAGCCAATGACCCTTTATATCAGATACTCTGCATACCTGCTATTTACTTTACGGTTCATAGCAGCATCGAAATAATAGTTACAAAGGAGCAATGAAAATGATTTTACAATTGGGGGGTGGTGACCTCAACGTGAAGACCTGCATTAAAGGGTTGCAGCACTAGGACGTTTGAGATATGCTAATGTAGATCCTGCAGAGTGACCCATGTCATTTACTACTTCTTTAACCTAAGGTTTCTTCTTTGTGGCTTCAGGAATGTCACCTTGATCATGTTTCTCTAAACGGAGATGCATGTTTAACATGCCTGAATTACTAACACGGTAACTCTGAAACTTAGAACCAAAACTCACTCAGGAATCGGCTCTTATTTGGTTCTATCATTGGTCAGCACATTATTTTCCAAGTCATCATAAAAAGGAGAAGGTGTCACTGTGCCCAAGTAGCCCAGGTAACAACTCAAATGGGTAAAAATAGTCAAAGAGGCAACTAAGTATCTGGACAGGCAGACTGAGACCCAGGGGTCACCTTGAAGCTGAGCCTTGCTCTCTGAGTCATGTGTGCAAGGAGAAGCAACACACTTTGCAGATGGTCATCACCACCGCAACTACTTGGTCAGCTTCTTACTGGATTCTTCTAAGTCCAGTTTCTTTGTCTCTAAACTAGAGTAAAAGAAACCATACTTCAGGCTTTTCTATGATGGAATGGAATGTTCCTTGGAAAGAATAAATTAAATGAAATCAGAAGTGTCACGTGGGTATGAGTTTAATGTGATTGTTTACATAAATAACTATAATTTTTATCCCAGTATCTAGCAAAAAAAAGTGTGTAATTCAATTTATATGATATTGGTGATTTTAGCCTTGGTATCTCCTACATAAATATAAATATTACTCAAAGCAGATATGCATCTATCCTACCTTCCACGTACAGCAAATGACTTCCCACACCATAAACCTTTTACTAGAGACATTTCTGCTTACCTAGGTTGCCTAGGAAATCCACCCTCAAGCAGCAGCAGCCCCAGTTCCCATCCCCCCTGCTGAGGTACTAAGCAAAGAGACAGCTATTCCTTCACAAACCGAACTATGTCAGGAACACAAATAAGCCAAATACATAACCAGGTGCCATATTTTCTTTCAAATCCATCTCGAGTGCAGAACATACTCAACTGTCCGATGAATTGGTGAAAATTGGTGCCACTAGAATTGAGTCACTAAAGAGTTTATTTCTGTCACCATATTAACTGTCATGTAGTAATTGGACCTAATGAACTTAATATGGCTTATGGCTATGAACTGCTTTCTCTCAGACAGAAAATATAAACTGTCCTGTGTTTGGCCCAGTGGCATTCATGACTCCATCAGCCAGGGGCACACAAGACACACAGTTCCATTCTAGTTTCTGGCTGGTTCAGTTTTATTCCATGTGCTCTTTAAATATAAGGTATTTACGAGAATATGCTAGGTAGCAAAATAAAGAGTCGCCAAAGAAACCTGTGCTTCCTTTCTAACAACTTCACTGCACATAAAATCTCTACAACTCAGTAAATTGTGGCTAAAGAGGAGCCTTAATAAGGTTAACCATGAATGCAGCTACTTAGAGATGTTTACACGTATGAACTGAAATGGAATCATCCTGTAAAACAGAATGAATTTGGAAGAATTGAAGAACAAGCCTTAAACATAATTTATCAATAAACCAGGGGGTTGATACTTAGTGCTCCGGCTACTTGATGCTCAACAGAGTAAAAACAAAACAAGATCCTTCTGTAACTTACACAGACAGATGTGCTCGGCACACTGGAAAATGCAAGAGGCTTCACACCTTGAAGGGACAGACATCTTACCCCTCTCTGGGATTCTCCTTTTTCCCCTGTAGACCCTGACTGCTGAATTATTTCAGCAACTGACAGAAATGAGCAAGTCTCTAATTGTCCATATTTATATTTATATTTCTCTTTCCTGAGTTCCTTTCTATAACTCAATAGCTGCCCGTGGAGTTCGGCTACTACCTTCCAGAGGGAAACCTCTCCAGTGTGGTAGGTGCCGGCTTCTCGAAGAAGTCCAGCAGTGATCCCAGACCATTGTTTTTGCTTTGCTCTACTGCTCTGAATCTCTCCTGTGAAGCCTCTCAATTCTCATACTCATTACCCTGCCTCTGTCACATAGCTCAAGGCTGCTCCTCCATGACTTAGAGACACTAACCTCAAAATAAAACGGAAAAGTCTAATGCTGAAGCAATTAAAATTTCACGGTGCAAATAAATCTTCCCGGTGGCTATTTGGCAATCTCTTCAAGGATGCTATTTCTCTACAACCAGTCCTTGCTATAAAGGTATTTAGCACCTTTTAACCCAAGGACACCAAAGCTTGTGAAAACCCAAACACACAGAATAAATCTAACTCAACAGTAGTTCAATAAAGCAAACCGGAAGTAACTCAAAGCACGCAGTTTGCAGAGGAAGTGTGTGGTGTGCAGGCACAGAGACTGTACCCACTGGCTTTCAGATGAAATCCCAACATCAGCAAGAAGGGGCTGAGCACAGATGTCTCTGGGAGAAGTAAAGCTTCTGGGAAAGTTAAAAGCCAGGACCTCTAGCTGACCTGTAGCTGGGCTCAAGATAACTGCTTCCCAACCCCAGTGGACCACAACTCCTTTTGGGGTCAAACAACCCTTCATAGGGGTCACCTAACAACAGCAGAAAATAGATATTTATTTTACTATTCATAACAGTAGCAAGATTACAGAAGTAGCAACAAAGTAACTTTGCAGTTGGGGGTCACTACAATACAAGGAACTGTATTAAAGGGTCCCATCATTAGGAAGGTTGAGAACCACTTGTCCAGAAGGAAGCATCTAATGATCATTACTGTTGATTCTTAAGACTTCCTTTTCTGTCTTTATTTATTTACTTATTTTTTAATTTGGTAAGGAACTATAAGGTGGTATGAGGCTGTGCTTAAGTAATGCTCCTGCCTCAGACACCTGAATACTTGGGACTACCATGCCTGGTTGATTTTCTTCTACTATACATGATGAACTTGTCTCCTGTTTTGTTTTGTTTTGTTTTGTTTTTTAGGAGAAAAAGCATGCTTATTTGCAAATAATTAAACAAAGTAGACACTTAACAAATGCTTGAAGAGTGCCCAAGTGAAGATCGTTAACGAATTAAATGGTGGAGAAGTTAAACAGCTACCATAAATGAAAAATTTTTCAAGCATAACTAAAAACATCCACAAAATTGAGGTAACTTTTCTTTGCTTGGGCTTAGTTCAAAGCCTGAGAAAAAGCTCTAGTCAAACATCCTTCTATCTGAAGCATCACATTCCTCCACATCAGCAACTTCTCTCCCCTCACACTCTTACTTTCATAGCCATAGCTAGCTGAGCCAACAGAGCAGCCCATGGTAACACCCTTCCTATTGATGACTGGGGCTCCTGAGGTATTGGCTCAATACTCTTCTTCCTAGTTTGTCCTGCAAAAGAGATAACTATTCCCACCTATTTCTTGCAGATGCAGAAGCCAGGATTGTAAAGATTACGTCAGGATCTGCCAGTTACAAGAGTAACAACTGACCTCACTTGCTAGCCCTAGCCCCAAGTTCTTCGCCCCCTTTCTTCCATTCTCTGCTCAAACTACCCCAGACTTGTGTTCTGTGGGAGTTTTTTTTTTTTTTAATGACATTACAGTAGGAATTTCCTCATAGGCATATTCCCAGTCAAGGCCAATGGCAGACAGCCACATAGAGGATGAGTTGATGGAAGGAAGCAAAAGCTGAGAGAGCCAAACCACCAAGAGAGAATTAAGGCAGCAACATAAATTAGGGCATATTCAGCATAATGGCATGGCCCAGGTCCTGTGACATAGCTTGAACTCTACTTTTAGACACATACTCTAAGGTGGCCAATGGCTTGAGAGGTAATATGCCGATGAAACCATTATGCAACAGATCAGTATAACATCTGTCTTCTGCTAATGAAGAAATCACTTTAAGAATTTAATTTCCAAAAATATTCACAGGTCTAGAGATGATTTTAGAAAACCTTATCTGCTCCTTTTGAGCAGGATGTGCACTTTCAGCCTTTCCTGTGCTGCTCCTTTCTATTCCGATTTCATTGCTGCAGGTTATTGGTCTTCCTGTGCTATGCCCTGTGTGCTTCTGCTTAAACATACCATCATTCTCCTTTTCTACATTCATGTATTTTTAAAGATAAGGGTTTGTAACTTCTCTTTCCTTATAACTTGCCTACTTCGGAGATGTCATTATGATTTACATCCCAACATCATGCAATAATTCATAATATTTTCATCCCCAAATTCTGTAGTGTTGAATCTACTAGCTGTCTAGGTAACAAGGAAACACATTTTCCTTTCTTTTTTTTTTTAAGCTTTCTTTTTTTTTCTTACAACTTTATTTAAAGAAGAGAGATACATGTACAGATTTTTAAAAGCATTTTGGCAATTCTTTTAGAGGTTTGATAGCATGCACTGAAATCCCACTAGCTACCATAAACATAAGGTAAATGTAGAACAGAATGTAACATGGAAACAGTCAGAGGTTTTTTTTTTTTTTTTTGGTGTGTATGGATTAAATGTAATGATCTTTGAATACCAAAAATTGCCACAAGGCTATATTCCTAGCTCTTGGATTATTAATGATTTAAGGTCTAGGTGTACCACACTGTGAGAAGGTGTTATACACTTATTTTTTATCCTTAGAAGGACTGAGGCTTTCACTGTTTGGCCTTTGTTATGCTTGAGCTTCATAGGGCCTGTGAGTTGTTTCTGGGGTGTTCAGAGCTTTCTGGGGTTAGTATCTAGTTATCAGTGACTGCATATTATGTCTGTTCTTTTGTGACTGTGTTACCTCACTCAGGATGATATTCTCTAGATGCATCCATATTCCTAGGAATTTCATAAAGTCATTCTTTCTAATAGCTGAGTAGTACTCCATTGTGTAAATATACCACAATGTTTGTGTCCGTTCATCTACGGAAGGACATCTGGGTTCTTTCCAGCTTCTGGTTATTATAAATAGGGATGCTATGAACATTGTGGTGCATGTGTCTTTATTGTATGTTGGAGCATCTCTGGGGCATATGCCCAGAAGTGGAATAACTGGGTCTTCGGGTAGGACAATGTCCAATTTTTTGAGGAAACGCCAAACTGATTTCTAGAGTGTATGTGCACATGTGAACAAGCAAGTATATGTGCCTGCAGGCTATGTGAGGAAATCCATGTAGAGTCTAGCTATTCCAGAAAGATCCAATCACATGATCCCAAATAGTTCTTAACCAGAAACACTGCATTATAATTTATTACTTTACTGATGACCCTTCAAATGCAATAAAGAATCCAGTAAATCAGAATAATTGATAATTCAGGGTTATGTAGAGTTCAGGCTTCTATTATGTAATAATATAAAAATATATACCTAGGTAAACATTGACCTTCATCCAGAACAGCCCATTTGAGTGCTTTGGAAGCACCTACTGAGAATGAACCAAAAAAGAAAAAAACATGACGAGGGGCCAGGATTTTAGGCTGATATTTTAATGCAATTAAAAAAAATCTTCACATTTATTAAGACTGACCCTAATTGCTTACATTGTAAAACTTAAATGATGGAAAATAGGCACTAAACTAAATTTATGATCCGGGACTTTCATTAATTTAGATTGACAAATCTCCCTAATAATTCTTTAGTCATTTTCTTAAGTGAAACATGCAAATGGGTTTTTCTCTCAATTTTCAGTGAGAAAAGGAGGAACCAGACACTGACGGTTACATTTTTCCCCTGGAATAATGTATCTACAAAATGTCTGGGTAGGTTCTTTTATGAATGAATCATTAAGGCTGTTAAAAAACACCTAGTAAAACTCTGTTTATAATGTTAAGAATGCTTTTTATTCTGGATAAAATTATGTAAAATGATCATGGCTGAAGCCTTTTTTAAAACATGGTTCAATTTAGTAATCTTTATTTCAACTCTGTATGCAATATTCCCCACAGGAGAAAAAAAAAATGGCAGGCTCATTGCCACAATTCCCAATGTCACATGATCACAAAGGAGTCAGAGATTATCTACAAACAAATAATTTTGTCCTTAAAGCAGGAAAAAATAAAACTAAACATTGCACTGGCTACAGCCATTTTACAGGAACAAAATGACCTAGGCTAATTCTATATGTTTTATGAAGTTGCAAACACGTGTTCTGAAATATTTTTAAAAGTCTTTGGACTCAGTTGCTCCTAAATCAAGGTTTATTTATTAGACTTTTGTAAAATGAAAAATCAAGATACAAGGTGTAAACCCTGAGACAGGAGTGGTTCACACTGGTCCTGTTGCTTTGATGCGGGTTGTGGTTACTGTTTTGCTTTAGAATATCTCACAATCTTTACTCTTTGTTACTCAAAACACTAAGGTGTCAGAACATTTTAGATAACAGATTTTCAAATTAACATATTAAGTCAGTAGAATACAATGCACTAGAAATGTCACTATCGGGTTTCTATACATGCTGTGTAGCTTCATGTACCCTTGTAATCCATTCTTCTAAATGCTAAGGTATTTATTTATTTACTGAATATTTAGTGAGCTAATTGAAACTGGTTGTATAATATCACGTCATTCCATTTATAAAAGAGAAAACGATTCCAACTTTCCAGTGCTATTTCTTAATAATCAAACTAATCTTTCCCTTTCTAGGGTGTAAAAAAAGACATTTTAACTTAACAATCTGAACCTACATACATAGGATCTAGAAAATGGGCTCTCTCATCTTTGTATCCTTGAAACACAGGTACAATTTTTGCAAGTGTGGAAAATACACGATATAATTTTCTTAAGATTTGTGAAGTCCATATCCTCAAGTCTCACACCAAAATAATACTTGTATTATAAGACTACATTCGTTAAAATACCCATCTATGCTGATGTCCTTGTGACCTGTCAAAGGACGTATATTCATAGGGACCATGTGCATATTTTACCAGCCTATTTATGAGTAAATGGTCTCAAATTAGGCCTAAACTTACTCTTCAGAGCATTTGTGAGTGTTAGTGGTCAGGTTTGGCTCCATGGAGTAGTACAGCATGTAGCTAAGGGAATACCAACAGAACTTCAGGCCAACAAAGCTTCCTGTCTGGACACTGTCACACAGCAACACCATAAGCTCAACACCGGATTTCATCTCAATTTATATTATGTAAGAATAGCAAACCAGACTTCATGATGTATGTCCAAAAGGCCAGGATGTGGGAAGATTGTAAGTCCAAAGACAGTTTAGGCAATATAGTGAAACCTTAATAAGCAATGAATATGCAAATAAAAATAAATATAAGACATCATGCCCCAGTGTTCCTGATTCCATTTTTAAATTAGTCTCATTTAACTATCTTAGTTTGACTATATCAAGTTACATAAAACAAAAGAAATTCTATCATGTTATCCCAATTCTATTTTCTTGCCTTATAAGAATGAAAGGGCTTAAGTTTAGATAATAGAGACAGTCTTTGGTAATATTCCTAGATTGTTCCACAACTATTACACATAGGACTTTGAAATTAGATTTTGATACGATATAAACAAGCCTATTATTAGCTCTGTTACCTTTCTGGGTCTGTTTCCTAGGGAGGTTATTTTAAATATTAAAACAATCACTAGCTGTAGGGTTGGGTGTAGTACTGTTAATGTGGGTAGTCACCATAAGCACCATTGACAACATTGTCTTTGTACCAGTCAAATAGGTGCCAATCAACATTGGATCTTCTATAATTTACATTAAATGTAAAAGGTTTTCTGTAAAACATTGAAGTCAGATGAGTATTAGAATTGCACTGGCAGAAACCTAAGAATAACGAAGACAACACCACCACACTGTAGAGTGAAAATTATGGCAACACAGTATCGAGAACAGAGTTATTCAGATAATCTTATCCTCCCCCTGCTCACCCCGCTGCAGGAATGGGGAAGTCTTATTATATCATGTCAGAGAATTCCATCTCTCCATATAAGTGAAAGAAGAAAGAAAGATAAAGAGAGAACAGGTGTATCTTATAATGTCAATAAAGATCACGTCTAAAATAGACAAAGAAATCTTCTTACTTAAAAAAAAAGTCAATCAACAGGAAAAAATTACCATCAAACTAAAAAATGTACTTTAAAAAAATCACACAGTAAACAACCAATATATATTTGAAAATGTGCTCATCCTCACTGATCAGCATGTTATCAGAAATGAAAGCAATGTAGTCACGCTCACCAGAATTACCAGGGATACAAGCCAGAGCTCGTGCCGGCAAATACACAGAAGCACAAAAACAGCTGCATCAGAAAACTGGTGTTTCTAAAGATGACCATATATATAGCCTATGACTGAACAATTTCTGTAGCTACGTAAAGACACGGCAGAAATGAGCAGGAATCTATCGCCTGTATAGGAATACACTGCTCAGGAATTCCCCGGCTTAGTGAGAGACCTCTATCTCAAAACAAATCAGGCAGAGAGTAGTTGGAGATGAAATTTAATGTTGTCTCATGGCCTCCACAAGCATACCCACACATGTGCACACACACCTGTGTTAACACACACACACACACACACACACACAGGAACACATAGAGAAACATATTATATACATATAGACATAAAAACACACAGAAGAAGGAATAAACAATAATACTATAAAACACAGAGGTGATCAAAAGATGTTAAGTATCAGGACTATAGAGATTGAGGCTGCTTTTATAGATAACACAAGTGCAATTTTTGGCATACACATGGCTGCTTATAATCATCTGCAACTCAAGTTTCCTGGCCTCTGGCACCAAATGTGCACATGGTGCAGAGACATACATGCACACAAAATATCCACATACATAAAATAATTTTTGAAGATGTCAAACATCAAAAAGACATACTATACGCCATCATTTTATTAAGTGATAATAGAACAAAAAACCTATTGTATAATTTTGGGGGCCAATGTACTCTTGAAGTGGAAAAAATGGCATGAAGGAGTCATGAGAGTGTCTTACACCAATATCTCTAGCGTATAATTTCCTAATCAAAGCTGCTAGATATACACATGTCCCACCTTTTTGTCCAGATGCTCAGAAAAGGAGCTAGGTTAAATGTTAGAACATTTGAAAAGGGACATCAGAGCCAAGATAATCAAACAACATTGGAAGTGCAGAGGAACTCGTGCTATGGTAACAGGAGGAAGAACTTGGAAGGTCTGGTGAGAGGCTTCCACAGCCATTACCAACCATACAGAGGGCAACTAAAAACATTCCCCTTCCAAACACACTGGCAGAAACAGAAGCTTCTTGATTCCAAAAAAATTCAGACCATGGAGACACACACACACACACACAATGCTAAGCAACCAGAAGAAAAGTATTTTTAACAATGGACTGAAGATTGTGTAACTGAGTTCAATTCTAACATTACCCCTATGAGAAAACTGAATCACAGAGAGATGACCTGTGCAGTCATACATAGCTTTGGCTAATGACCTGAGCTGGAAGTCTGAACTACTGAGCTTGGGTTTTAAAAACTAAGTATGTTCAATATCTGATTTAGACATTACATGAATTAAGTTTGAACATAAAAGGGCAGGTGTGGCAGGTGACCATGAAGTGTCAAAAGCCACAACCAGGATCGGAGAATTGGTAAGAACTTCTTGGTACTTTCTATTCATACTCAAGCTAATCAATTATCACATAGGTTTCTCAGCCATGTTGAATTGTGTCACAGAATTTTATTGTTACTGTTTTAAGATAATGTCAGAATCCCCACAAGAAACCCTTTCTCTCCTAAGAAAATCTATTGGCCCCAGGGATGTAGGAAGCTCTCAAGCCCAACAATACTGATTAGGGAGGAAAGGAAGCGTTCCTATCTCTTGACATTCAGAACAAAATGCAGAGCTGACTGTATCAGTGTGTGCTGCTGATCTAACGCATAGGCCTCTCCTTTGTGCACCTTAGACTCATGAAGATAAGCTAGAGTCACCTTCACAACAGACAAGAGTGGCCATGACACAGTGCAAGACCGTCCACATGCTAGGACTCAGCATCATAGCAACATCCTGACTTTGTGCTGTTAAATTCATCTGGGCAGGATACCTCTCTCCACCAAGAATACCGTGAAGCACAGGATTTAGAGCAATAATGAAATCTTTTGACTTTCTGTCTTGCCCACAGAGTACAGGGGGAAAGTGTTCATCTCGCCAGGCAGCTTATTAGGATTAGTACTGAATGAGACAGCACAGAATGTCAGGCCTATCAGTTACTAAACATGCATCATACAAACTTTGTCTTTGCGAGAACCTCTGCTCTGCATTTGTCACCCACCTGAATAATTAACAACTACATGCTGCCTGCCAGCAGCATAGGGAATTAATTTCCCCTGATTACATGCAGATCACGTCCATAAAGACTCAGACCACACACACACACACACACACACACACACCACACCCCTGCCTCTCACCGCTACAGGTAAGGACTCCACTGTATAGCCTCCAGCTAGCTCTAAGACGATTTAGAACTCAGGACTGTCAAGTTACCAAGGGCCTATTGTATGCTTTTTGATGGCTGCTTGGAATTCTGCACTAACTTGTTCAAAGCCAAGAAACTTATTTTAACTACCTTTCTGACATTTGAAAATAAAAATAATTCTACAGTTATATATGTTCGCTATTTTTTAAAAAAAAAATTGGTGTGAATTACTGCACGTTATAAAACCACACTCATTAAAGTTCTCAGCAATGCATCTATTTCAGGACAAAAATAACACCCATGGTAAACACAGCAGAACTGAAACTTGAAACAAGTATCAGCTTGACAGGGATTTATGCTTACAATTATGTCAGCAGTGAATCTGAACTCCTAATTTCACATAAAATCCACAAGATAAAAATTGTGTGGCCAGCAGTGGAGAAGGGAGATCAATATCATAAGCCAAATTCCTCACAATTGAAATATTGGCTTGCCCTGTTGAAACAGAAACTGTTTCAGGAGATCACACACTAAGGAAACTTTGTTGGATGCATTTCTTTAAATGCCTGCCTTTAAATAGATATTTCTTATAACGATGGAGAATACTTTTAGACCTCAGTTAAACGCTATTAGTATTATAAAGGAAAATAAGCTAATGAGTTTTCTTCCTGGAAAGGTATAAGTTTAAAAGAAGGCTGGGAAGCCTTGTTATGTGAGGGGCAGCAGTCAATTTGCTCTAAGTACCTCCATGTACATCTTCCTTCAATGGAACCAGGGCACAGACCAACTTCCTCACGGGCACTCACTCCTGTCAAATACGCGAAAGGCTGCAGAAGAGTGAGACCCTTACTAGTCACAAGATACAGGCACGTGGAGGGCAGTATGAGTAGCAGTCACTCCTTATTCTAGCTGATGACAACACCAGGCACGTATTAAAATAGACTCTTCCTGTCATGGAAATTGGTTCATGTTGATACGCTGTGCTATGATTAAAATCACCTACTCCACATGGAATGGCTGGGACTTCACTCTTCATTCAGTGAGACGCGTCGATGCCTTTGCTTGAAGAGCTACTCAAGTATGCATCATGGCTTAGTACATTTAAATTTGAAAATACATCTCCCTTTCAACTCTCACTAGATCAATGTTTAGAACTACTGCCTTTTACAGTTACATTTGTAAAAATTATGACTTGCAAGACCTATTTTAATATAGTTAACCAATTTAAATGCATCATTTGGATCAACATAAATCATTTTTAATGACTGTACAAAAGTGAGGTGTTATAGTTAGTACCTTTTTGCAGTAATGTGATTATCTGTACAGAAGTCATTAATAATGTCATGGTCAGAAAACAAATATCCTACATAAAGCTTATTTGCTAGCTTTGACTTGATTTAATTCTGAAAGAAATGTGAGAGTTGAAATTTCTAATTTTAAAATATATCGGAATAGAAAGGAAATATGTGTAATACCATTTTATCTATGTCCTCATACCATGTTTAGTATTGTTACCACTCTTATTGAAATTTAAATTGAAAACACTTGGCTTCGTCTATAGCCTGGAGACCTGGATCTAACTGCAGACCTGCTATCATGAGACAACTAAAATTGAGGCCTTGGCCCCATCCTCTGGGCTGCATTTTCACATCACAATAGAATCTGGGCAATTCATGGGAGATTAGCAAATTAAAAGGAATGACAACCCTTTTCTACAACTGTTCTAACTCTTACAATAACCAAGGTTGGATGCCTGCACTCCCCATGCCAGATTAATAGGGGGGTTATGTGGCAGGGTAGAAAAGGAGCCAAGGATGTTTTATTTCATTAAAAAGGGGTGGGGAAAATGACAAGAAATCACCCAAAGTCAAACACTGGAATTCATTTTGAATCAGAGTGGAGGTGTGCTCGGTGCAGAGTTGGGAGAGAGCCTGATGCACCCCAGCTCACTGATCTGGTTTCTTCCACTGCCGTGGGTTCCACGCACAATATCTTTAGATATTTTATTTCCCCTTCTTTCTCTACAACAGATGGTGACTCAGGGAAACTCCAACTTGGGATCAAGCATCCCGAGTTTACTGTGATACTTTTGAAAACAAGAGCTTCCCACTGAAATTGCCAAACCCCGATCCAGAAGTTCATCCCAGCAGGAAGCAATAACAGCCAGTGAGACACAGACAGGAACCTTTTGTAACACAGTCCTGTGGCAACTGCACAGACTTCTATGACTCTGCCTGTTCTTCTCGGGTGATCTGATCCTCACGGAGACTCAGCAGCCTAGGACTCTCCAAATTCAGTGGAGGATAGGCTGCTTCACAGCGATGCACACAAAATTAAGGTGGCCAGGCACACTATAACTGGGGAATGTCTTGATTAACATAGTTATAACCAGTAAACAAATCATGGACTGATTTGACACATGAAAGAAAAGTAGCTATGCCAACCAAAAAAGAAACAAAACATATCGCCCCCCCAAAAATCATTTATTTTATAAAAGAAAAGGAATACATAAACAACATGTAAAGGTAAATTTAAGACACAACAAGATATAAGCCATAATCAAAACAGAAAGATTTAAAAGTTAGGAAACACAGGCCAAGGCTCATTAGGGAAGAGACAACTGTCAGGAAGCCTGACAACTTGAGTTTGATTCCTGACACCCACATGGTGGAAAGAGAACAGACTCATTCCCACTTATGTCATCTTCAAAAGCTCGATATGGCACATGCACAGGCCTATGGGCATGTGTGCATGTGCACATACACAAATACACAGACACACACATAAGCCCTGTGCACACACACAAATACAAATACACACACACACATACCATACACACAAACATGCACAGGAACACAACCCCATACACACACACACATACACACATACACAACCATATACACACAACCACACACACACACATACACAACCATACACACACACACACACACACACACACACACTAAATAAGTAAATATAGAACTACTTAAGTTAGGAATCTAAAAGAAGAAACACACTGCATCAACTGACAAGAGCAGTGAAACAAAACAAAAACCCGAATCAGCCAATATGCTCCATTCAAAACTATCATGAGGATAATTTTTAAACTAAGAGATGTAACCTATGAGAACGTTGTTGTGCAGGGCATAATACCTCACAGAAAACTAAGAATCCTGAAATTACTGCAGTCTTAACAATTATGAGAGGACATTAGTTCTATTGAGACTTGCTGAATAGCTAGAAAGCACCACCAAATCAACAGAAGTGAAAAAGAAAAACTTCTGTGTGCTAAGACAGTGAGGGGAGAAAAGGAAGGTATAAGGTGATGGTCAAGACTGACATTTAAATGTGTGGCCAAGTCCCTGCCAGGAGCCAATATTTCCACAGCAGGACTCCTGTTCAACAGCTTAACTTGAACCCTGCCCCCTCACCCCAGATTGGGATCAGAAGTCCCAAACAGCATCTGAAATACTAGACTAGAGGCCAAAATATATCTCCCTCGATACTTTCATAAATTAACCATATACAAATAAAAAATTTTAAAAAGCTTAATCTTTTGAATTTTAAATTAGAATATAAAGAAAATGGTCATTAAATCAAAATGTAGTCTATATGCACTGTATACTGTGTCCAAAACATCCTTGGTAATTGCTTAATCAAGATGTTCTATAACCCACACAGTCAACTACATGAAGCCTCCAGTGCCCATTACACTGAAGAAAAGCGCACATCATTTTTAACATATGGTGGCATGTCCAACCCAGGGTGAGTATCTACGGCTTTCTGGGTGTCACAGAAGAGAAAGCATAATGACCTTGTTCTGCGAGTGTGGGAGAATGTGCTTATAAAATATATCAAGAGACAATATGCTTCCCACTCCTAGGAGACTGTTGGTAAATCTTTTTTACGAGAGCACTATGAGGTGAATAATTAACACTTCCAAGTGAAAGTTGACTACCATCATAATATTTAGTCAATGAATTGTTACAGTTGAGTTTTAACTCACATGAAAGTAACTATAATACTTTCAGTCATAATAATACGTAAACATAAATCTAAAATAAAAGATAATGAATTCAGTTCAAAGTGTCTCTTCACGGACCAGGTTGGTGGTGGCATTTTAATATTATTAAAAAATGGAACAATATCAACATAAATGTCTTTTCACAAAAAATTATATGCTTAATATTTTAAGAGTATAGTTTTTGTGGTAAAAATCTACTAGGAAGAAAGAAGACTCTGCCTAACATAAAGATCTACAAGCCTTTCAGCTTAATCACAAGACTCACCCACTGAACCTCTAGGTGGGCATGCTTGCCTTGCACCAGGCAATTCCAGAATTCCAGAGAGTGTCACAGCATGGCCAACGAACCCCTCCCCCTTCTACAGGAGACTCTTCTGATGAGGGCCAGATCCATCACCTCTAAGACCACACTGAACAAGTGACACACTGCTGCACAGAACATCTGTGGCCCATATTCTCTCATGTGAAAAACAATGGCTTCCCTCAGTACTTGCTAAGCATTTTTGCTTTCATCATCATTTTCACAGAGTGAATAGTGTGGGCTCTTCCCTCTCTATGGTCAAAGTGATTCAAGGATCTCCCCCTTTCCTCCTTCCCCTTTTCTTGCGTATGCCATTTCTTTGACAGAGGTTGGACTTGATTGCCTTGCTTAGAATGATTCCAAGGTTATGGACAATCATGAAATATTATACCTCTATTGTCATGGGCTATGTATCCTACACTCTATCTATGATACAGTTTTATAAGGCAGTACTAACTTATTGACTATAACAATCTAACTTATAAATCATAACCCATTGCAAAATGGAGGTCTTCTTGAGTTGGGCTTCACCCACAAGTTATTGTGGGTAAATTGTGCCATTATTCCAGTGCATATTTTCCTTTGGACTGACCACAAGGAAATTTCCAGAAATGTTGGAAGTTGACCTGACTAGACCCTCAATATAGACTTAATAAGGTAGAGAAAAATCCTGTTACTTTTTTCACAATTTATTACTAATTGTACTGAATTAAAATTCCTGGTAGTTGGTAGCCCTAGGGGAACACATGTATCTTCCTAAGACAGAGAAATGGAACATATTTTATAGATGTACTGGGGGGCTGGGGATGGGAGGATCTGATGGGGAGTGGCGTGTGATGGGGTTGAGGGAGGCAATGGGGGAGAGACAGATAGAACTGAGAAGTATCTGAGGGGTAGCATGGAAACTTGGGACAATGGAAATCTCCTAAAATATATTAAGGTGATCCTAGTGAGGCTTCCAAATAATGGTGGAAATGGGAGTCCCAACTGGCCATCTCTGTCACTAAACAAAGCTTCTAGGACTGGGAGTGGATTACACACAATTGAGTCATTGGCCAAAGGGGTCCCATGGAAATCCCCAGACAACACAAACTGTTGCCAAGACAACAGGTTGTTCTCCACAAACTGACAGCAAGGCCCTCCCTATTGCTAAAGTCAACACCCACACAAAGTCACTGACCATGGAGAGGTGGGGCTGGGGCCTACATTGAACCTTCATCCCTATATTCTAGTGTCTTTGGTACAAGATGATACTCTTCAGGCTACTAAAAGAGAAACAAAAGCACTAACCCAGCCACCAATCTTTTGATCCACAATGCTGTCCTGTCTGCAAAGTATGCTAGGGCAATGGTGGCATCAAGCTTATAGAAGTAACCAGCCAAAATCTGATTTGACTTAAGATGGAACTCATACACAATATTGCTTGAGTAATCAAGAACCAGATACCAGATAGCCAAGAAACCTAGGATAAAGCCAAATTCTACTAGTCTCCTTCAAAAAAAAGTAGTGATAAAAAGATTCCCAATGAAATCCTGCTATATTTATAGATCAGTGCCTTATTTAGCCATTATCAGAGAATCATACCTCAACATGGATGAGAGACAGACAGAGAGAGAGAGAGAGAGAGAGAGAGAGAGAGAGAGAGAGAGAGAGAGAGAGAGAGAGAGACGGAGGGAGAGAGTGAGACCTTGAGACACATGGTTCTAAAAGGATGTCTTTATCAAATCTTTCCCTTCAGAGCCCAGGGAATCAAAAGGATGAGGAGGCAGAAAGAGTGTAAGAGAGAGCGGGGATGGAGAACACCAAAAGAACAAGTCCCTCTAAATCAACTGAGCAAAACTCATATGAACTGCACAGATTCTGCAGGAGACTCCACTAGGTCATCTGCATAGATATTATAGCTTTCAGTTTAATATTCTTTTGGGATCCCTGAGAGTATGAGTTAGTGGGTTTCTGAATCTTGTGCCTTCTCTTTGGCTCTTTCCCTTCTATGGTATTCCTTGTCCAACTTTGATGTGATGGCTTTGTTGTTATTGTTTAGCTTCTATTTTGTTATGTTTGGTTGTTATCTCTTAGAAGCTGGTTCTTTTCTAATGAGAGACAGAAAAGGAGTGGATATGGACAGGAAGGGAGGTTGGGAGGAACTGAGAGGAGTGGAGGGAGGGGAAACTGTCATAAAGATGTATTGTATGAGAAAATTATATATTTTTAATAAAAGCAGGAAAAAGAAACTAAAGTCCTTTCTATGTCATAATTGGAAATAAACTATTTGGGGTTTTAGGGGTATATCAAAGGTAAGCAAACAGAAGGTATAGTTTAGTAGCCTGGAACCCTAATTGGCTTGGACTACACACACACCTCTCTTCTAATAGTGCATATGGCAGTCCAAGACCCTTATCCACACATGCCATGCACACACATACCTCTCTTAACAAAGCTTAGAGTGGTCTGTTAGAAACCTACTCCCCACCTCATTGAACTACATTCATACCCATCTCTGGACAATGGGATAAGTTTTATCCCATTACCATAAAACATAGACATTCAGATGTACTCTGCTAATGTCTTGAAGCAGGAGTAAGAAGGCAAGTCCACCTTCAACTCATTTTCCATGTGCACTGTGTCCTCGAAGTGAACTTTTAGAGAAAATCCCCTACTTAGAATTTTATGCCTATGCATAATTGGATGTGCATATGTTTAAAATCATTATAGGAGGAGACATTCACAGTAGAGAAATGGTTGTATAACTCAATCTGTCAAAATCAAAATAGAGAACCACCCAAAGCATGCCCTAGTAACAAAAATCCTCTTTTCTCTTTAACCTCACAAACAAACCCCCCAAACAATAATTGGTGATAGAGTAGTCCTGTCACTCATGTGGCTTTCTGTTCATCTTGGCACTGCAGCCCTTCCTAATCTGTATTACTGCTTCTTTTTGATTAACAATCCTTAGACGGTGTGACTTTATTTCATTCCTGGAGAAGATGCCAAGAATCTAGAGACACCTGGTTTAACTGCCAGCCACCAAGAATGTAAACATACTGAAGATTTCACCCTTCGGGATTTATAATTCACAAAAATTCCTGGTGTCTGAGAAAGTATCTGTCTTTCAGTGGCTGAATCATATAACTACCTCTCCCTCCCCACCCCTACACATTCATCAGCCCTCTTTCTTAGCATAGCTTTCAGTGCTGAGTTACTAAGGATTCAGATAACTAAGAAGCTGACAGCAAGAACTTCAGTTCTGAGAAGCTTCAGTGGTCTTCTAGAGAGAAGAAAGATTAAGATTAGGACTACAAGTCTAACTGCTGTGGACAGAGATCAGACTGAGTATCAGCCTTCCCCAGGGCTGCTGTGATCTTGTTTTATCTTCCCACACTGGGGTGCCTACAGGGCTCTGTACTCTGAGATACCCTGACTAAGGAGTAAATCTCAAAGTCCTGTGTATCTTGTAGAGGGCACTAATTTTCAGACATAGCCATTTTCTCTATCAGAAAAATGAATCATAAGTAGAAAATACATTTTTAAAAGTATATACAGTGTAAAGTTTGCTTACACTGCACCCTGCCTCCCTTTGTCCTGTGTGGGGTCTCTTAAGAATAAAGAGAACTATTTGACAGCCCCTACTCAATCTGAAGCACCATCTGCAAACGAAACCACTGCACTAATGCCTATCCCTAGAAGTCAGTTCCAATCCCCCAAATCCTCATTCATGAACCCTCCAGAATAAACTTTAAATTGCCAGTTACTTCAGGTTGGCACTGCAAAGGGGGTGCCAGCCTTAACACTAGCCCAGTGTTCCGGGGTCTTTTGGAAAAAAGACAAAGGCACAAAGTCCTATATAATCCTATTTTGATCCAAAGAGATCTTGCCAGATTTCTAGATTTGACAAAACAGTGCATGAGAGGTGTCAAAATCAACATAGTGAGACACAAACTGTAGACTATACTTTGCTAAAACAAGAAACAAAAAAAGGGAGTTAAACTCGCATTGGACAAGCTCTGAAAATCTTTCATATAATATTTCCAAAAGAAATCTTCAGAAATTGTAAGTATGGAAACAAAGTGAATGTCCTTCCAGAGTCAGCTTGTCGCCTTCCACCTGCCAAGGCCTTCTCCTTCAACACTAGACCTTCTGTGATAAACACATCAAAATGCTCTCATAAATGCCATAAGTTAAAGCAACACAAATGAGAATCCACTTTAAACTTTTCAATTAGCTACTGTCTCGGTTCTCTTTGGACTAGTTGGTCAGCACTAGGCACCGAATGCCAACTGTGTTGATAACACAATTTCCCTTTTTCTGGATGCTTTCACAGTGCTTATTTCTCACCAGCATGACCAATCATTGGGGACAATTGATCTTTTAATAAATCTTTAAAAAGAAATCATTGCAAGTTCAGTTGTCCAGGAAAAAGTCCTATAAATCAGTCTATGGTAACAACGTTACTTTGCTCTCTAGAGCATTCCATTTTGCTCACACCAAAATAACCCAAAACACACAAGTGTGCCCCAAGGACTGTCATACAAAGTGGTTCAATAGAAATTGATTCACTCACACCCAGAGCAGAAAAAGAGTGGTCTACCTTATGAGACCAGAAGGCACATACTGACCATCCTGGTAAACGGGGACAGAGGTGGCTATATCCATTCACTAACGCTGGACTGTGGCAATCTTTGATCCACCTTAAACTCTGAACACAACAGAGTTAAAGACAATTTAGACCAGGGCATCTGAATCTTCAAGGCACAAAGGGTGTGCAAATGGGATGTGAGTCTGGAAAGGTACTCAATGGAGGTTTTTGTTTAGGAAAGAAGGCAGTGTCTACTTACACAAAACAACCTCTGCAGAATGCTGAAACCACTGCTATCAGGATGCAAGGCAGCAACCAACTGAAAGCAGGGCTGGAGCAGCAGTTCCTGTTCGACAACAGGTAGCCTAGCACACAAGTAACGTTTTCCAGACTAAGCTGGGGGAAAGTTGGCCTCTGTTCCTCTCTTAAACTGACTGTGTCAGTTTATTTACATGTTCTGAAATGAGAGGAGGATTTCTCACCCATGATCCCCAGAGAGTGCTCCAGGGAGCACCTGTTCCTTTGCTGAAAGTGCATTAAGATCAGAGTTTTCTGCCAACAGGTTAGATGAGGAAGAGTTCAGGGCACATTTCCCCTCCTGTAAGTTCGAGGTAGACGCCAGCTGGTTAGCAAAGTGTATGGTGAGTGAAAAAGCACACGGGGAACCAACTCATTTTCCAAATGGCACTTGTTAACAGCCTACAGGAAATGTTATGGGAGATGCTCAGACAATGAAATAGGTAAGGAGGAAGAGCACAGTCCCTTTGCTAAGGAGGAACCAAACTAAAGATGAAACAGAAGCAAACGTTAGGCTTCACCCAGGGCAGCCAGAGCACAGCTGTGTAGCACGGTGCCTGCTTGCCATGTACAGGGCTCTGGCTTTCACCCCCAGCTAAACAACAGCTTAGGGCCTCTTGCTGGGCTCCTTAAGTGTAAACTCCTCGCCCAGACCTTAGGAGCTCATGTTAGAAAGCAGCCAAGAGATGCCCAGTTTTGCCTGAACGTTTTCGCTCATATCAGGGCGGTCTCATTTTGAAAGTTTGGCCAAAGCTTCAAAGCTTCTAGGTGAACTTAAAACTTTTATTTTCTTCCAGGAAGTTTCTGCAGCTTCTTTGGTTTCCATCTTCCTCTGGTCTACACTGTCCTTAGGAAATATCTATATGATAGGTTCGGAAAAAAATGATCCTTAAACCTTCTCCCCAGCAAGGAAGTGCAGGACTTTCTGGTAAGAAACACATTTTTTTTTTTTTTTTTTTTTTTTTTTTGCAAGTTTGGAAACTTCTCTTGGCCAGCAGTGATAATCACACAGAAGTACCTAGAGCCTGACAGTCTAAAATGAGTGAACAAGGCAAGGATTCAGGGAGCCAAATGTACACTCAGATAAGGGAGTAGAAACCTCGAGAACTAGGGAAGAAAAGCACTTTGTCAGTGTTCCTTAAAACAACCCCACAGTCACCGCAGGAGCACAAGAGGCTGGGCCATGTCCGCAGGTGTACTCTTAACCCTAGCCCAGCAAAGCTGTGTCTGGGCCTCACAGAGGAGGCTGTCAGCAGAGGAAGAGCAGTTACGGAGTCACAGAAAATATGGCTTCGCATAATTCCCAACAGCTTCTGATATCAAACCTAATTAGTTTCATAAGATACTTACTCTAAAGTCATTTTAAAATCTGCAAATGTTAATGGTTTAAGAACCATGTGATAGCGCATGGTTCCCCTAATTTCTATGTGAGTCCTCATGGAAGGGATAAATACTTACAAATAACTTTTGCTTGTTGAGAATTTCTTCCACCCGCTCTTAAACGGGGACACATTTATCAGTTGCATTACGCCGAAGCTATTTTATTCAAGGATAAAAACTATCCCACAGACACTCACATTCTGTCACACCGTAGCTGTCTCTCACCCCCTCCTGTTTAAGGAACTTGGCGGTTTATGTGGTAGTTTGTTACTTAGGGTCCTGGTACTCATATTACCAAATGATCTTAAGCCAGTTATAGTTCAGGCACCTTTCCAAGAGGAATAGGGAAGCCAATTCAAATCCAGGACCCACCCTCCGAGTTTGGAAGGAAGGGGGAATCCGAGTCTCCTCCATTTTATTTCTAGGCTCAAAGTCAAACTTTCTGGCATATCAATCATTCAGTAAGTGGGCAATGAGCTCCACGCTGGAGACTGACGTAAGGACACAGCTGACACACCCCTGAGCAGCCAGAGGTCCACCCACATGTACCAGAACCACACGAATTTGCTATGAAGGGTCTGGTAGTGAAAAGAAATGATCTATTTCATGAAAACTGAAACCAAAGGGGGCAAAAAAAGAATCTTGGTGCAGTGTTTCATCAAAGCAGCCCTGGCTCCGTTTAAAACACTCTTTAAGATGCTAGAAGCTGTAATTAAATCAGGTCCTGGGACGTGCTAAGCAGAGGGAAAGTGTTAATTAGTAAATTAGTAAGGGTACCATTTTTAGAGTGGAAAGACTTTCTTTCACACTTTTAAACATTTACAAAACACGGTTTCTCGTTTAGGTGCAATTTGGAATATTTATGGAAACGATTTTTATGTCTTCTTCTAAATAATTCCTATCACTTTCCATCCAGTGAGTTCAGGACATATTTCTCCCCACATGCCACCCTAAGTTTGGCAAAAAAAATTCAGAACATTATAAAACGAGCCACACATTACAAAGAAAACAGAAACCCAGGAAGAGGACCGACACCCCTGGATCCAGATGACTGTGATGACACAGAGCCTGCCAGCGCCCCAGGATCTGCTGACTTCAGTGTCTATCCTCTTCCTCACGGCTCACTCCAGCATCTAAATTTGCCCTTTACATCAGTCAGGCCTGTCTGACCCCTCTGCAGCTCTTCTGCCCCTTAGCATGGTCAGCCTGCATCCTCACAGTAACACAAGCAGACCTTAAATGTCTGACCCACTGCCATATTCCCAGTGCCTCAGTGTCTCCTATCTTATTACACAAATATATATTATGCTGTCCCCTTATGCCAGATGCCTAAAATCCTGGATTTTTTTTTTCAGAAAAAATGTGTAGAGCTAAAAATTTCCCCTCCAAAAACAGTTCTTGTGAAGTTATAGATATTTAAAAGAATAAATATTCTGATATATATTCAGTTGAAAATGCATTCTTATAAGTAACACATTGCTTTGGATTAATCAGATAAAGATGAAAGTCGAGAATTTCACAACAGTGTTTCTTTCTGGCATTACTCAGTTATGCCTTGCAGCTTAGCATATTGTATATGAAGGATATCTTGTTAAAACAACTGTTGAAGGCAAGACATACCATATCAGCTCTACTCAGTACCCTATGGGAACGCAAATGGCCCAAAGTCTATGCTAATATAATCTTCCTGCTCCTCTGTTAAGCTACGACAAAATCAGTTTTTCAGTGGCATGAAAGCCTTCACAGAAGCACCATATTATCTATATGTCTTCCAGAAAGGAGAAGCATTACTCTGTAAGGATTATGTGGAATCAATTTACAAAGGCAAAAATTGTTAACAAATAGCATGAAATAACTTAGTAAATAATCCCAGTCTCCATTTATCAACTACTAGGTAGCCTTTGCTCCTGTCCATGGGATTAGCAAATTGGCACCTATGGGAAGATAAAATCCCCAGCCAGGGACTCAGGTGGTCTTTCAGAAAGAAACTCTTTTCTCCTAACACAGGGTCTCCCACACTAGCCACCCAGCAGCCTCTTAAGTTTTCTGGAATCCTTATCACTTATTAGCTCCTGGGCATTATAAACTGTACTGTTAAAAAAAATGTCTTGGGTTTCAGGGGCTTTGTTTGTTTGTTTGTTGTGGTTGGAAAGTGTAATAGAAACATTAGCCGTAAAAGAATTGAGGTTGCCCCCTTCACGATATTTCAGTTCTAGGGATAATTGTAAATATAAAGAGTTATTTAGAAAATTTGTGTGACACTTTTATTGGTTAAATAGTTTAAAGCTCAGTAGTAACTGTCATAAAAATATATAGTCACAGAAACCCTTTTAAATAGAATAATTTTAAAACTAAATTAAGTCTTTAATGCAATTCTCTGACTGTACCAATTAATTATATATCAATATATGCTGGTATTCAAATGTCATAGCTTCTTAAACTTAAAATTTGACTTCTTAAGTAAAGCATATGTCTGTGGACTTGGAATATACTTTGTTAAAGACTATTAAGTTCTTAGTTAACTGTAGCATCCTACACTTCCGCCTCCCTTAACTAACATCACATGAGTTAAATTAATGGCTAAATAAGCCCTGGCCCCTTTCACCAGCAAAGCAGTCTGATACTTAGTGCAATCAATGTCATATTTCTACACATTTTTATCAATTAAAAAAACCATGGCTACAAAATGTATTCCTTTACTTAGCAGTTGGCTTCCAGGCAAAGCACAGACACCATGCCAAGCCCTCCAGGAGGGCTGACTATCAGTTAGATGTGAAAAGCATCAGTTTTATGAGCTCATATCAGATAAGAAAGGTATGTAGGACACTCCTGAGAAATAAAACTCACACTGAACTTTCCAATGATAGATACAAAATGAGAAACTGAAAAGTCAAAGGACACAATGCTACAGAAATGATGCAAGCTACAATTCTAAAATCTGCTAACAGAGTGATTCCTCAAGCTCTTTAAAGTCTCAAAGTTTGACCAAAAATGTAAACCACAAGAAATATCCACATAGCCTAGATACCTTTAATAAATTAAACATTGAATATACAAAAAAAGTCTTAGCCCAGTGTTCCAATAATCAAAGGACTCAGGATATAAAAGATAAAAACCAACTTCCTGTGTAATGGAACATTTCTCAAGTGGGGCTTGTTATTGAAAAAAAATCAAAATGCAATACTTTAATTACAAGTTCTAAGGTAAAGATTAATGTAAGATTTGTTTTCTTCACATAGATGGAAGAAATGAGATAAAGAGAGTGAATCTTGGAGCGCATTAACCTCATTTATAAAATAAGAACTTTATGATACATACTCTCCTTAATGTGGGAGCTCTCACCTAATGTATCCTAACCTCCCAAGTTCTTTCCACCATTAGGAAACCCTGACAGAGAGTTTTATGTTCCACTAACACGGAAAGATGTTGTGTTTTCCTGCACAGCCAGCAACTGATTTCAAAGATGAACCTGAAGGTTCTACTTGACAATCTCCAGCCTCCATCTCTCCTCCCCTGTTAATGTTATTTCTTATGGGTAATAGAAAATAAATATTTCTCACATCTTTTGACAATTAACCAATCTCTAAGGTCATTTTCTTTGCCGGTGCATTGCCAACAATGGCTCCTGAGTTGGTTTTGGTGCTTTATTAATACATTTAAGATTTATTCTCTAGTTGAATCCTGCTGAAATTCTCCTGTAACCATACCCCCAAAATTCTCCTGTAACTGTACCCCCCAATACAGGACTTGTTAACTCTCCAGTTTGCGAATCATTTTCATGGAATCAAAGATGTCTCTCCCCTACCCTATGTTCACACAGATGCCTTTCAGCGAGCCGCTTCACTGCAGAAAAAAAATCTGATACAGCCACCTTGCTTCTCAATTATCATTCAGTCTTTGAGCTTTCCTCCTTCTTTCCACATTCCACACAAACACAAAAACTAGAATATAACACATACTGCATTTTCTTTGACTCCAGAATAAGGTATATTAAAAATGCATATAAAGCTACATCCAAGTTCCTTGCCTCTTCCTCGGGGTGCACCAGCCTAGCTCCTGTCGTTCCCATTCTCCCTTGCTCAGACACAAACACAGATCATTCACTTCCGTCCTTCAAAGGCAACATCAAAAGTCTTCTCCATAAAGAATACTTCCTAAGTTCCCCACAACAACATATTTTTCTTTCCAGATATTTGAAATTTGTGATAATTAAGCTACTCTTTAAAATACTTCCTATGTCCTGTTTTGGTGCAAAACCATTTGTCACCCCTTTGTCCAAATTATGTTACTTTTTTTAAGTCAGTATGGGCCCACATACTGTCCTAATGGAATATCACTATGCTCCAGAAACCCAGGTATCCTTCTCATCACTGAACACTGAGAAGCTAGAGCCCTCCCTAGTGATGAGTAAGCATTCAGTAAATAATTATTGAATCAGTAGCTGGTGTAGATCATCTCACCCAGCTCTATCTTGAGATCTGAACTACCTACAACTTCCCCAAAGAGGTAAGAATTTTCTTCATAAACAAGTAGCCTTGCCTGAAGGAAGACAACCAACTTTCAAAGCAGCTACAACCAATCCTGTTTTATCTAAGTCAAGCATTACTATACAGTCCAGTGACTAGAATGGGAGTAAAACCCAGTAATGGTGTCACCATCATTTAAATAATTCTGGTCTAACTCATTCTCTTTCCTGTTAGAATATCAAAACTATCTTATGCTTTTGCTTAAATTGTAGAAATCTGAGAGCTTTATATTTTAGTTCATAACTTTTTCTACAATAATTAAAACACAGGTCATAAATAAGTCTATAGAAAAGAAAATTGATGATAATGTGCTTGTCTAAGAAAGAGAAACAAGGCAAAGAATTCATTACCTAGACTAGAAAAGGAAGCCTAAAAGCACTGTCGATGTTAGCCGCCAGGCTATGGGAATGCACTTTTGCTCATCTTCCAATTCCATCCTGACCCACAGCATCTTCTGTATAAATCTCAGGAACAGAGATTTATATCAAATGATGTTTATATTTTACAGAATAGCAAAATGCCACCTAAGGTTAGAATGAGTCCACCCAACACATGTTCACTTGGACTAATGCAGATTGAGGCAAGAGAATTGGTGTGGTAGCAGGGTGTGGCACAGACCAACGGGTGCTTCCAAGGCAAAGAGAATTTTACCTTTGGAAATTAACATGCTTTATTGTTTACATTTTAGAGTTGTCTAAATTTTCAAGTAGAATACAATGATTTCCATATTTATTTTGTTTGGTACTGAGGGTTGAACCTAGGGCTTCACACACGCATAAGAACCCTCTATGAGTGAACTACAGGCCTAGCTTCATAGAGTGATTCAGAACATTGTGCTTTGTGGGTAACTTGTGTAACTGAGATCAATTTCCAAATGAGCTTCTAAACCTTTCTTTTTAGGGGTAACAGTTTTCCCATCACTACCCCAGAATACTCTAGTTGAATGGAAAAATATTAATATTTAGCAATGATCATTAAATCAAAAATTTGACATTTTTTTAAAGTTCCAGTACAGAAGTTTGACAGAAGCATGAATTTATAGCCCCAATTGGTATAAGTACTTTGTATTTTTGGCTTTATTCAAATGATTTTTAGAATGAAATAATTTTACATTTATATATATTCTAAGTTAGACAGGTCAAACATTTAATCTACAAATAAAATTAAGATACCATTCAAGAGACTTACAAAGATTTTGTACTTCTATGGTTTTTATATGCTAAATAATAGCAGTGGCATTTATCCAGCCAATTAAATAAACTAAAAGCCACTGCAATTATATACTGAAACTATCATAGAATTCCTATCCCTTACTCATTGCTCTAAAATGCATAAACAAGGTAGATTTTCTCTGCAGTTGTTGGTTGCTATTTCGTAATTACTACATATCATTTTCTGACTATTTCTATGATCCAGCTGTTCTCAAGCTTCCTAATGCTACTACCCTTTAATACAGTACATCCTGTTGTGGTAACACACAACCATAACATTCTTTTCATTGGTACCTCATAAATGTAATTTTGCTACTGTTACAAATGATAATATGAATATCTGATGAGCAGGATACCTGATATGTGTCATCTGACCACCAATGAAGCCACAACACATAGGCTGAGAACCACTATTATAGCTCATGATTTAAAGTCACAACTAAAAACTTTTTTCTGAAAGTCTTAGCTTATGAAATGATTTCAGAATGGCCTCTTTGACCACTGTCTAGAATCTATTGAACAGGCATATACATAGTTCCCATCTTTGTGTTCTTACGACCACACAAGAGTGGGTCTAGAAATACTATCTATTCAACACTACCAATGTCTTTCTACTAAGACTTTTTCATATTCTTTGGTGAATACTCAAAGTATTAATTATTAGTGATGATGATAATGTTGTTCCTAATGGTGATAACCATTGATTTATCATGAGGTTCAACAGTTGGGTCACAATCATGTGACAGCAAGTCAAGTATAGTTCACTCTCATTAGTACATGTGCCAGTAGGTGGCAAAGAACAAACCTAGGGAAAGAACAAACCTAGAGGCATGAGCTACTTCTTTCAAACACACACTAAAAAGAAATGTCCACTTTCTACCTGCTATAACTATATCACACATTAAAGAAAGATAATTGAACCTAGGTAAAAAGATAAGAATACATATGCTTTTACAGACTTCAGAATTTTCTTATCAATCTGCTTTAATATATTTATGTACCACCAATTACATTTTAATCATACTTGGAAAAATTCTTTCTCACTAAATACTTTGCTTTCATGTATGCTAATAAAAACAACAACAAAAAAGCATCAGTTTGTGTCTTGAAGTGTTAGTCTGTGAAGCACCACATGAGTACAAACCCCAGGTCCGGGAAAAGACTGTAACCCTGACTCTCCCGTCCAGCTGATACCTCTGTCCATGAGTGATGGAGTTGTTTGGACTTCTTGCTACTTTCAAATAATGATCCGCAAAGTTAATCCAAACAGCTTTCTACTTCCACATTTGCCTGCTACTCACTGACAGCTACTGTCTGCCAGCAAGGTCGTATGGGATGTATGAAGCAGGTCTAGGATTTCTGAGCTCAGGCAGAAGTTGAGTGCCTCCCCCAAGTGCCATGCACAGGGAAAGCAGAATTAAGCTGCTCTTCAAAGCCCTCTGGTGCTAAGAGACTACACACATTCCAGAGCAGCAATGCACGTGCCTTCCTGGATTGGGAACCAAATAAGTTGCTGATGATAGGAGGGATAAAAGCGACAACAACCACACTCAAATAAAAGAAAAAAAAATGAACAAGAAGAAGGGAGATATTAGGCATGGAAGTATAAACATGGAAGGGAACATAGTAATTTCCTGTGTTGGGGCAAAAAAACATAATATTCCCTTTCTGATGTGATCTCATGGCTTTTATGTACCAGGAAAGTCATATCAATCCTGAAAATTATTTTTCTCATTTTCATACACATTCAACATTTTAAGCTAAAAATAAGAAAACACCAATATTCTTATGTATTAGATATTTAAATGTTCTTTGATAGTCTGTCAATCAAATACTGCCAGAAAGGCTGCTGACCAACCTCCATTTAACAACAGGAGTCAGGTAACAAGACTGAGCACAATGGAATCTGTTATTGTACTCCTGTGGACAAGAGAGTAAGGTTTACTGCAGGAGCCTCTCATACATTAGCCATGCATCCAAATAGGTTTAGGGTATGGATGGCTAAGGGGTGGCAGGGGGGAGAATTACTCCAAATGGAAAATTTCAACTAATTTTTCATGAGTACCTACTTAGGAATGAAAAGCAGTACTTGAGTACCTAGTGTGCACCAGGTTCTGTTCTGATTAGCTTCTATTTTGTAGTTCATAAGGTCCTGTGGTAAGCCCTCAACCACAAGAAAACAGGAAAACTTTCAGAAAATGTGTAACATGTTCAAGATTGAGCAGAGACTATAGAATGAAATGGGGTTTGCTACACTAGTGTGGAACAGAGCCTGGGCTGTCACCCACACACTGTGTGACCCCAACTGCATGCATTCCTACAAAGAAACAAGGCCCTTCCACGGGGACATCCAAAGAATGAGAGGGGACTGACAGAATGATTTAACCACAGTATCATACATACTCTATTAACATCCAATCTTCAAAGTTGTGCCGTGCCTCATCGCTAAGTTTATGAGCATTGGCACATATATATTGAATGATGCATATGTGTAAGAGAACAAAAAAAAATCTGAGATTTAATCTTGGATTTAATGTTGACTTTTCTTTTCTCCATCTCATCTATCAGAAAATTAATTCTTCCTTCAAAATATCTTTCCCTGCCCTGGTTTCACATGCCTTTATTTCCAACACTTGGGAGGCAGAGACAGGCAGATCTCTGTGAGTTCAAGGCTAGCCTGATCTATATAGTTAAGTTCTAGGCCAGTCAAGTCTATGCAGTGAAACCCTGTCTTAAAAGACAAAAGTAAATAAAAAATGGAAATAGATATGGTCAGTTTTAGGTCAGCCAAGGCTATATAATAAGACTTTATCAGAGAGAGTTGGGTATAAGAAAGAAAGAGGGGGGGGAGGGAGGGAGGGAGGGAGGGAGGGAGGGAGAGGGAGAGGGAGGGGGAGAGAGGGAGGGAGAGGGAGGGAAAGAGGGGGAGGGAGGGAGGGAGGAAGGAAGGAAGGAAGGAAGGAAGGGAGGGAGGAAGGGAGGAAGGAAGGAAGGAAGGAAGGAGCTAGCCCAAGCTCTTCCCACTAGTTCTACTATACTTGCAGTATGACCACTGGAGTCTCAATCCACCTCTCCTACCCCCACTCTTGCCCTCTGAAGTATATGTGCAGCAAGCAGCCAGGTTCAAGTAGATCACCAAGCCTTCTGAAGCCTAACATCTTTCAATGGTGTTGTCTACCACTGCCTTTGCCCACTCACCCATTGCACACCAGCTCCTCAATGATGAGCTTGTCAGCACCTCTTCAGCATCAGGGCCTTTAAACAAACACTTGTCAAACCTGAAATGTTTTATTCTCAATAGCTAAATGACCTCCTCAGTCATTTGGTTATAGTTGCCCAATTGGCATCTTCCTGATGGGGCCAAACCACCTTTGCCCCAGAAGATCTAAGCTCTTCCTAACTTCTGTTTCGGTTCCATGGCACCGACCACTATCTAATACACTACATCCTCCTTCACCCTTCATCCTGGGTGTTTTTTGCCTAGTCCAATGCTACCTAACTTTGAACACTAAGATTATGAGACTTTGTTCACTTGAGTATTCCAGCGTATAGCTCCTTGTTATTGTAAGTACTCAATTAACAGGCCAACAGAAGAGAAGAGAGAGATCACTATGGATAAAATTAGAGACTTCACAGAGGAGGAAAGACAGGAGCCAGTACATGCAGAAACTGGGATAGCCTAATGAGACAAGGAATCTGTAAGGAGGCTGGAGCAAGACTAGAAGTGTGGCTTTGAACCATTGGCTGAGATTAAAGACACCATGCATAGGAATGAGCAGCAAATGAGCAAGAAAAAAGGTTGAATACAGCACCAAATCTGGTATCTATGTGTAAGGTAGCTCAGAAAGAAGGGGAAAGCTTGCATTTGCTAGCATGGAATACTGGATACATCATAGCATTTATTTATCTGCATCAAATTTGTCAAGGAGATAAATAAGACTAATTTGGCATTTGCAACAATCTAGGCCTAAAGTGATGCCCTGAATTAAGAAAATGAGAAAAGATAAAGAACCGTTTCCAAAGCTCTTAAACAGAAGATCTGACACTAAAGAAGCAGAATAAAAGATAACTCCAAAAGTGAGTCTGAATGACTACAGAAATTAAAACAAGACAGGTGCAAAGTAGGAGAGGAACTTCCTGGGGGTGGTACCATGGTCTGTTTGCAAGAAATGGTCATGCTACTGTGTGGAAAGCCTTGAATGGGAGATGGGGAAAGTCTTGATTGACAGGCCAGACTTGTCATGCCACAGCCATGGCACAGGGCTTGTTTATTTTATGCAAAGCATAGTTTACCATGATGCTTTGAGACTCAATTAACTATTTCCATGGACATTGTTACCAGCTTATAGGTTCCTATCTATAGAGGCCGAATTAAGGTGGAATGCAGCTAGAAATGCAGACTCTGAAGTCAAACGTAGAGCTTGATAAAAGGCAGCTATAATCTGGGATCCTTCTATGTTTCCTCTCTGGGGTGTAGATATTATTCCACATCAGGAGAACTATAGTTGCTAGGTAAACATATATAGCTTCACACACAAAGGCCACTGGCCTCCTTTCCTCTGTAGGGACATCCTGGTATATTCTAGGGTCTTGTCTTTTGCAGACGGTTTTCAATAGACCGGCCCTTAAAGGAGAAGGATGCGCAGAGCATCATCCTGCTCCAAGGGCCAAGATGAAAGGCAATGAACAGAATTCTCATTCCCTCCCTGCTCACTCCCCCTTTTCTTTCCTTTTTCTTTCCTCTTTCCCCCTTCTCCTTCCTTCTCTTCTTCCTCTTCTCTCTGTCCCCAATGTATATATGAATTCACCAGATTGCATCTTGCTAGTTGTATGAACTAGCAAATAGAGTCTATTGGGCCTTCATGTCCCCCAAATGCAAAATTAGAATTTTGCCTGCTTTAGGTAGCACCAATGAATCAATTACAAAAATGCCAGAACACCAAGACTCCTGTTTGCATCTTGCCAGCCTCTGTCTCACCAGCCTCACCTATATGGAAAAGCAGTGAACACAGCCACCAAGTGAAGAGACTGTCCCATTGTCAGTTGTAAGTATTGGATGCAGTTTCCCCAACACTCCCCTTACAACAGTGTGCTAAGTACCACTTTCAAGGATACCAATTACAGACTGAGGACACCTGGCAAGTTTCTCCAGAGGATGACTGTGAGCTTCTGCAGCTGCCCCCCTTGTTACCCCTCAGGAAATCCCAGGGAGAGCGTGCTGCTTCCCCAGAGCGAAGAGCCTTTGTCACTGCTCTCAAGACTTCCTTTAGGACATCCAAATGCCTCAACACACACGTAACAGAAGGCTTTCACTCCACACTAACTCAGCTTTGTCCTTAAAATTGTTTTCTTAATAGATGTGAGAGAGGAAGTAAAGAGAAGAATCATTTTTTTAAAATGCCAGGTA
This sequence comes from Micromys minutus, assembly GCF_963924665.1. NCBI lineage: Eukaryota > Metazoa > Chordata > Mammalia > Rodentia > Muridae > Micromys > Micromys minutus. Next base: position 198,769,098 of record NC_137969.1, on the reverse strand, counting down.
CATTACTGTTCCAAGCAGGGCTGCCCTGGGCTATGACTCACCAGGAGCATGCCTGACCTCGAATCCCCAGAGAAATTATACCGTGGGGAAAGGTTCCATCAGTAGAAATGTTTAAGCAAAGCAAAGAGAGTGGGCCACTACATTTGGAAATATGTGTGGGCAAGCAAAGAGACTGAGGCCTGGGGAAACTTAGCAAGTGTTCTGAAGAAAGGGAGAGGAAAAAGTAGTTCTTAGAATGTTGCAGGGATGGTCCATTTGGTGACATAAACCTCAAATACGAAAAGCATTCTCTATGTCATATTCGTAACAGAAAGCTTATGGAAAAACCACCAAAGCAGCATTCTTCACTTGATGGCCATGGACCAAAATTCTCAAAACACCCAGCCCTCTCCTTGCTTTGAGAACTAGAGCTAAGCATCTCGTTACACAATATGCAAAATTTCCTTTTCTAGTGAGGGACACAAAGGTGGCAGAGAGCTGGCAGGTGAGAGAATGGGTTCCTGCAGGAGCCCAAAACCCGTGTAATAACTTAGCAGCTACTCTCCTGCACAGGTGTATCTGGCTCTTACAGGGATATATGGTCCTATATTCTGCCACACTCTCTGAGCATCATGTCCAGCCTCTTTCAGGATTTCCACATTCCATACTATACCATCTCTAGATAAAAATAATATTGAGCTGGTAAAGACTCTTTTGTTTGTTTGTTTGTTTGCTACTGAAAATCTTCTCACTAATCAGTTTATCTCCAGTTCTTGCCAGAGGAGTTCCCCAATACACAAGCAAAAAACATCCAAAACTTCAATACAAGCTACACCAGAAAACACATCTCTGCAGAAGACAGTTTGCATGTAGAACACCGCATTGCCTCCGGCTTTCTCTGAAAACTCAGCTCCACACACTTCCCAGCTTATACTTTTGTGGATTAATGCACAAAACCCCACCCATGAAACTGGGTTATGTCTGCAAAGAGGACATGCAGGTAAACACAAAAGGACAGACTCCAGCTTGTGAGTTGCTGCTATCTTTGAGAGTTTCAGATACAAATGGTAGACCAGCATTTCTTCCCTTACCTACTACAGGACTCAAATGCAGTGCATCTGTAATTATTAAAGAACTCCTTCAAAAGAAAAGAATGAAAAACTCTGGCTATAAAAGGAAAAACTCCGGAGATGATCGTGGGGCTAGAATCAGGCCAGATCCATTTTCAGCCCCCTGCAGTAATGACTAAATGCTACCACTTGAGAACGTGTGATCACAAAATGAGTAGCTCATAATCAGAATGAGTGTAAATCTTTTCACTCTGACACAAGAAATAATTCCAAAGATTCAACTAAAAGATATGCCTACAATACAGATAAAGCTTCCGTTATGGTGAGCACAACTTAATCGCAATCACAGTTCACACATGACTACAAATTCCCAGTTAGTGTGGAAACCTGAACACAGGCACAGGGGTATAACGGGCCTGTCTCTGAAACCACCTGTTGGAGACTTTGAACACAGTCTGCAGTGTTTATAAACGGCTAGTTCTACCTCCATTCCTCCCAACATGCCATGATTTCTACTCTCTGATCTCATTTGTGGGGTTCTTCATCCTGCAGCCATGTCCTACAGGTGTGTCCCTAATGAATGACTTTCTAAAATGTAAGTACTTACTTCTCACATAACAAAAATATACAATCCAGTGAAGGCAATTAATATACCTTCATTGTAAGCCATCCTGCCTTGACTTCCATCTTCTATTCTCTAGCATTGATACAGCCTAAATTGGAAGTGGTCTATGCATGCACAGGACTCCTCAAACAGGAGAAGCAGTCAGTTCAAGGGAGGTTCAGAACTGACTTCATAATGGGAGAATTCTCCGTTATGTCATCAAGGCAAAATGACTAGCCAACACCAGCGAAAGCTCACAGCCTTCCTTTCAAAGCATGCTGAATAAGCTGCAAAGCCCCGTGCAGAGGAAGCTGTGCATAGTTTTTGGCTTCCTTCCAACACACCTCCTGCGTGAGTCCCAGGCTGCGCTGCCTCTCTTCTGCTTCTGTGCTCCTCTGGGCGCACAGAGTGACTGTCCTTCAGCCTGATACCATTGCTCTCCCTTCCTCACCAGCCTCGCCTATGTGTACCCGTCCTCTTCCCCCCTATGCCTGCTTTGTAAAACTCGTAATGTGCCACACTTGGAATGCCCGCCTTTCTCCAAACCATCATGCTGGTACCTCTGCTCAAGCTGAGAGCCTTGAAGCACTAGATACAAAAAGATCAGTGTCTAACATGCAGATTTTGGGGGGGTACTAAACAAAGTCCATCCTCTATTTCTAACTCTTTTTGATTCTTTGTTACAGTCTGCTTCAAACACAACTGGCATATGTTATTGTAATGTAATGGAAGAGATCATGTAATAGCAATCAATTAAGCTAAAGAAGTTGCCAGCCCTTCAGCACAAGTGACCAATTACCCACAGATGCTCTATGAGGCACATACACTTTATGTTACTTCCCTGGACTGGCACATGACAGTATTAACATACAGACACATCACAGCCCTGTAACTACGGGGAAATCTCTTCTCCTCTTCCTGGGTCCTGTCCATTTATAAACACAAGAATTCCTGTACAAAAGCAGGTATAACATTAAACTGGTTAGAACACCCACATTCTAGATTTTGTAAAAGAAAAACAAATATTCCTTTAGAATTGTTCATGGTAACATGCAGAGCCCTAGGTACATAGCTTGGCCACCAAAGGAACTTACTACCCAAGCCTGGAGACACCTGAGTTAGACTCCCAGAGAAGCAGCTGGTGAGAGGAAAAGAACTGTCCTCTGACCTCAAGTGCACCCCAGCATATGCACCCCTCCCAGCACACACACTATTCAAATAAAATGTTAATTTATTTTAACGCAGAGTTCTGAGGATAGGGTATTATCAGTTAACACCAGATCTGCGGTGAGGAGTGCAGAGTGTGTCTCTCCATGGAAAAAACCATTTTTTGAAGATCTAAGTACATAGAAAAGTGAAATGAACCTCACAGAAGAGGGAGAGTGGTTTGGGACAGAGTAGGAAGTTGGGAATGAACCTTACAACCCCACCAACTTGACCCTGCTGCTTTTGGCAGCAGGAGTTTCAGGCACATACAAACACATTCTCAATCCGGGTTACTCAGCACTAGCTGCACTTCTGAGCCAAGGTCCCCTGGATGGGGCCTTCTCAATGAACAAGTCTCTCAGTGCTTACTGCAACGTGTCACATGCCTTCAGGCACTGCTGGTGACAGATGGCAGTCCCTCAGAGTCAGTCTTTTCTAAGTGCTGGTGTGCTGACTATTCTTGAATACAGCCTAAATAATTCTTGCAAATCCTCCAATCACAGGGCCCAACTCTATCTAAGGTGTGATGCAACTTAACCTCTGGAGTTCATATGACCCTTTCCAATTTAATTAATCTTCTTCTACTATGTTTTTTTTCAGTGCTAGAGATCATATCCAGTTTTTGCACATGCTATGTAATCAATCTACCACTGGGCTACCCCTCTATACTCACAATTTTGAGTGTGTGTCTCCGTATATGTGTATAGTATGTGTGGGTACTCGTATGCACGAGACTGCACAAGCACAAATGTGCGTATGTATTTGGAGGTCAGTGGTGGATATCCAATACTGTCCTCTATTGATCTCTACTTTATTCTGAAGATGGTTCCTCCCTAGACCCGGAGATCACTGATTGGCTATACTGAGTAACCAATGAGTGACAGGGTTACCCATTTTTCAGCTCCTCCCACCCTGGCATGAGGTTATACACACATGACATCATGCTGGACCTTGCTCTTTGTGTGGGTGCTGATTAGGCCCTCATCTTGAGTAGTGGATACATTGTTAGATTTTCTATAACAGGATCAGTAGCTCAAGCTGGCCTGGAATGCAAGATCTTCCTGCTCAGTTTCCCTAGTAATGGAAGTACAAGTCTGAACCATCAAGCCTTGTCCAAATAATCTTGATACTTATAGTCTTATTTCTACAATGCCTTACCCCATGGATGAATATCTAATAGGTCAAACACTTTCCTGTTCTCATTTAAAAGTAAAGCTTGACCCTGTGAAACAGCTCAGCAGCTAGAGGTAATTGCCACCATGACAGATGACCTGAATTTGACCTGTGGGACTCACACGATGGAAGATGGGATGCAACTGTCATAAGTTGTGATCCTCTGATACTCCTGTGTATAATGGGGCATGCTTTCCCCAATGCATGAAATTTAATTAATTAATTATAAATTTTATATATCTTGTTAAAATTTTATTTTACCTTAAATTTTTTGAATTTTTAGGGTTTCTTTAAAAATTCTACGGTATATTATAATATTTCCCCCTAATTCCTCCAAGATACTCCCCACAAAATAAATAAATAAATTATAATATACATTTTTAATAAATGAATAAAAATTGTTATCTTCCCTTTCCTTATTTTCTATATTGCTCTTATTTTTACATTTTAAAGATCAAAAAAGTCCACAATTGTCTTAATTTGGAAAGAACATTGGCTCATGCCAATCAAATCCAGTAACCTAGAAATGAGTTTGCTAAAAATTAAGGTATATTGTTATAATCTATATGTAGCTAAAATTAAAAGAATTTTCAGTAATAAATTAGAACTTTAGGAGCAGTTAATAATGGATTTTACATCTCTTTTTGTTTAACAACACCTTTTAATATTTTGGAAATGGTCTAACCATTTGAAAAATGCCAAGTAAAATCTAAATTCAATAGAAATTCCCAATAGTTACAAAGCGCAAGGCTTTCTGAATAACACCATGCTGCCAAAGGCTGAGCACCCACATGTGGAGGGCATAATAAGCAGCCTTTTCCAGTTTGCATGGTGCCAAAGTTCTCTCCTAATGCCACTGTCTAACACAAGGCCACTCCTCACACCGGAAGAGGTGGATGCACCTGGACTGAGCCACACTGGTTAATGCACATCCCTGGATATGCTATACAGATTGTACAGCCTCTTCCTCCCGGCGGCCCTTCCAGTCTACTGTACCCTGGACATGCAATGATACAGGCCTATATGTTCTATTTATATTCATCTACCTGATCCTACACAATAGCATTTCTCATTTTGGAAGGGTGTGTGTGTAAAGACCAGATGCAAACTCATGTTCTCTCATGACCCATTCAGCACACACATGTGCAGTTGAATCTACACACGTGGCTGAGAGAAAGAAAATAGAAGCTTTAACAAATAATCATGTGCTAACTTACAACACATGAAAACATTCTGTTCCTTTCTCTCTCATCACTAAATTAAATCCATGCATCCTGTTTGGGTTGTGACCCAGGGTTCGAAAACAATTCAGCCACACAGACTACAAGCTCACTGAAGACAGGCTAATATGGCATTTCCCTGAGTTGTTACTGTACCTGGCTGTACTTATGGAGGTCTGAGAAGGCAAAGCAATTTTTTTCAAATATTCAAAACTATAGTTGCTAAATGATGCCTTGAAAACAAGTAATAATTCATGTCATCAAATCAGGATGGTTAACGCTTTCCAATAAAAGCTGAACAGCCTCCTAAGACAGGGAGGGACTCCTTCACCAGAAACTGACAATGGGCTCTTTAAAATCTTGTCTTTTCTCATCACTAACAAAAGTTTAGCCCATTGCTCACTGAGGTTTTGTGTCTCTTTGCCTAGAGAGCAGATTCTGAGTGATCATCTGTTTCCCTATTCCTAGTAAGAATCCTTAACTGCCGTAAAAGATGCCAAGGTTCCTATGACCCAGAGATGCTAAAGAGGTGAGGTAAACACTCAGGAAAATAGGATCCAAACGCACAGACTCTCCCGTCAGCATGCCTGCACGCTGCACCCTGTCTACAGGTGCTGCGGAATGCACACGACAGCTCCAGACAATGCGGCTAAGCATCCTCACTAAACACACAGCACTATTAATCATCTTAGTGACAGTGCTCCAGTTGAACATCGTGGGGATTTCCTCCCCTTCTTCATCATTTATTTGCCAATATTTCCTTGTTATGAATATCCCCCAAGTGACTTTCCCCAGCCCTCACAGCTGTGCTGCCTCCCGTACCTACCTCAACTGCAAACACACTGACTCTTAAAACAACGACAACACAAAAGCCCTGACTCCTATGGTTAAAGGAGGGGCCTTAGCATAGACTGACTGACTCATGGCCCACCATGCTCCTCACTTTTTACAAGGACCTACCTCAGCCCTTAAGCAGAGGGTAATTTCGCAAGTGAAGCTGACTTGATTACATGTGAACCATAGCTGACTGCTGGTAGCCATTATTTGTAGGGTCAAAAATCAATTGTCACTTTAGTAGGTCCTTCAAGGACTGCTTCCCATGCTACCAACAGCTTCTTCAAAGAATCCACACAGCACAGAAAACTACAGGTCACCAACAAATTACAGAAGCCTACCCACTGGGACACACACATACACATGCACTCGAGCGCGCACACGCGCACACACACACACACACACACACACACACACACCCCAAAGGACTCAAATAATTTTGAAAAAAATAATGGAAATTAAGTTTCCATTGTGGTTACACCAATTCCGATGACAAAAAGAACAGGCAAGATGTGTGTGTGTGTGTGTGTGTGTGTGTGTGTGTGTGTGTGTGGAGAGAGAGAGAGAGAGGGAGATTGATACATATTGATATCAGTAAATAAAGCAAGAGAGATGAGCCATGGTGAACATGCCACCATGCGGCCATTATCACACACCCTTGCAGGCCACAAAGGCAGGGCACAGACGCAGCTGCTTCTAGGATCTACTCCATAGTGGTCCCAGACCTCCAAGGTCCCCAGTCTTTCCCACCTCTCTTAAAAATGAACACCTGAAATGACTCTCCACTGCCAGGTAAGGGAGGAGTCAGAGCAAAGCTTACCAGCTTATCCTCAAAAAGGGTTTTTAGGGAGGGAGCACTTTATTCTTTCCAAAAATAACATTCTACTGTAAAAAAAATAAAAGTACAGAAACAAGATCACAGCACAGTATGTTTGTAAAACATATGCAGAAGGACTGGTGCTTCTGGGAAAACGTGTTAACAGTGCATTTTCTATAGGGAAATATGATGTTAATCTCTCTTCAACAAATAGTCCAGAGTTGTTTTGGAAAGCATATATTTTTGCTCCTTTTCAGAAGACTTCGAATGGACCTTTTTGGAGGGGAACAAAACACAACTTCCTTCTGAGCAAAAGCAGCACAAATCAAACTCTGCTGTACTAAAATCCCACTCCCTCCCCTGAGCAGCAGGTTTACTTCAGCAACAGCAACAATACCTCATCACCCAGCCTGTAGGTGCTGTTAAGTAATGGACAGAGCAAAAGGCAGCAAAGACAGAGGACTCAACTTCAATTTAACTGTCCTGTAAGGTACATAGTAATTAGCTGCAAAGCTCTGAAATCTTAGCTAGCATGTTAAGTCTGCTACATGACAGTATAATTTGACTTCTTAAAGGATTATGCAAATTACAACTCATCATTCCATTACAGGATTGAAAAAAAGTGACAGCTAATTTATACATAACACACCTTTCAAATCCCTAAGATGCGTAGCACCTGTGCGATGTATTTTGCCGAGATTTTCTTGCACATAAGTACTTGTTTATTGCAATATAAAGAAGCTTACCTAAAAGCTTTAATACAGTTATTTAAAAAAAAAACTTTTAGACCACAATTTCAAAATAATAGACTCCCCCCACCCTTGATTTCAGAGGTAAATTTTTGTTTTTGTTATTTTCATTTTGTTCCATTTGATTTGGCTTTCCCCCAGTACAAATTTGATAAAAAATAAGGTTTAACACAATAAACTATTTGAATAGCTGGCAACCACAAGCACTGATGCACGAGCCAGAAGGCAGACTCACAAAGATTTCAACATACTTCTGGTAGGTAGATTCACAGTAGATTCCGTCATATCTGTAGATTTTCCTACATTCTGATTGGTTGGGCAGAGGATGCTGGGCAGTTATTCTGTAGAGGCATCAAAAACAGATAGACATGACTAGAGAGCGGAATGCAGGATAACAAGTGTGCTGAAATGTAATCATTTTGCTCTTTACCCTTAGGCTCTACTCACAACTGTAATGTGCACATACACTGTAGCTACTCAGGGCTGTAATGTGCACATACACTGTAGCTACTCACAGCTATAATGTGCACACACACTGTAGCTACTCAGGGTTGTAATGTGCACATACACTGTAGCTACTCATGGCTGTAATGTTCACATACACTGTAGCTACTCAGGGTTGTAATGTGCACATTCACTGTAGCTACTCACAGCTATAATGTGCACACACACTGTAGCTACTCATGGCTGTAATGTGCACATACACTGTAGCTACTCAGGGTTTTAATGTGCACATACACTGTAGCTACTCATGGCTGTAATGTTCACATACACTGTAGCTACTCATGGCTGTAATGTGCACATTCACTCAGGATTGTAATATATACAAAGGCTGTAGCATGTGAGTTCCCACTCTAGAGAGCCCCAGTCAGACAAAAGCAAGTGTTCTGGTTCTTCTTGGGAACAATCTTATTTTAATCTCAAAGTCATAAAAATAAGAGAAAATCAGGACAAGGGTCTAAAGCTAAACTTACTCTATAGTCCCCATGATTATTTTCTAAAGGAAATGTTAAAAACAAATGTCATTAGTGTTTTGTTACAGGACTGTCATTAATTCAATCATGCGTTACGAGAGGCGGCAACTGTAAATTAGCTATAAAACCAAAGTTGGGTTAATATGTTTTCAGCTTTAGTCAATTTATGTGGAGTTTGTACACTCCTGGTTTCTAAAGGGATGTAATACAGCTTACAGAACTGAACCCAATTAGGGATAAAAACGCAAGCAAGGCCATCGGGAGTGAGGGTTAGATGTTAACAGGCACCTGAGATGAGCTGATTACGGCGGATCCAGGTTTCTTGGCAGTTAAGGCAAAAGGGGGGTGGGAGCTTACACAGTTTTTCTTTGTATCACTTAAGCATATAAATTCATCTGAGACTCCCTGTATTATATAGACATAAAAATGCTGAGAGGCATTTTCTGACCATTTCCTTCTATTGAAAATTTCTTCATTCAGGGGGAGAAGTACATAAGGAACCTATCTTGTTTTGTTTTAGTGAAAAGTCATGAAATTCAATCAATATGAAATATCAGAAAGAGTACCAAGCAGTTTGCTGTAATAACTCTAACAGAAAGTAACATAACATCCAATCTTCAAGCATATAACATATACTTGCATTTATATATGCATATATAGTTATATATTTTATATATGCATATACACACAGACACAGAAACAGACACACACACAGACAGACACACAGAGACAGACATACACACAGATACACACAGACAGAAACATAGACACACACACAAACAACACACATAGACACACACACAGACACACAGTCACAGGCAACACATGCATACAAATAACACAGACACACACAGACAGCACACACAGACATATGCATACACACAGAGAGACACACATAGACACACACAAAGACAACACACACACACATACACACAGAGACACACAGACACACAAACATCTACACAGATACAGACACACAGACACACACACACCTTCGGCAGTAATTAAATCATGCCATGCATCCCGATTTTATAAACACTCAGATGAGTCTTTTCTAATTTCTGTGTGCCTAGAATGTCATTAAGTTTACTTAATATTTCATAAAGTCCAATATACCTGGGGACAGTACTTTATAACAAGTTAAGTTCTATTTTGGAGCTGTATTTATATTCTTCCCTCAGATATTATTTAACATGTTCTCTCTGTTATAATCAGCCTGGCCCCAAATCTCTTATTAAATTTAGCCGGCCAACAGTTCTATCTATAATTAATCATTTGCCCCTTGTTTAAAGTGATTTTTAAACCCCATTTGATTATTGCACTCAACTTGTAGCATAGATGCACTCATTAACTATCTCCGGAACCCAAGGCTTTCATTAACCCACGTGGTTTTTCATTGTAAAGCTGATCCGGGAGAGCAGGAGACATAAACAGATTGAAATGAAGAGCGAGCTGGCTTGAAAGATGCAATTACAAGGTCGACCTGACGAATTCCTGTTAGCCATTAAGTTCACAAAAACAAATTCTGAGAAGAGATTTAAGCAATGGCTTTTGATGGTATACATGTTTTTAATTTTAAATGTACTTGATGAGATCACACTGACGTGCTCAGCACTTCTCTTCAGTCATCTCTGTATGTTTTAAAGTTGATTTCTCATAGTTTGCTGTAAAGACCTAAGAAGCAATTGCATGGGAACAGATCTAAGCTGATTCCCAACAATTCCGTAAGCCATCTCAGAGAGGTATTGGGTAGAGACGGAAAGACAAAATTACTAAAAAGGACTGTCACTTTCACCAGCCCCCTTTAATGACAGCCAAGGTTATAATGAAGTTTTGATTTGCCTGCTGTATCCCATTGAGAAAACTACCTGGTGTAAAAAAATAACAGACAAAAACCTCTCCAGGAAACAAAGCCCCCGGCCATCATTTACTTAACACTTGCTGTCTCTCCTTTCTTGCGACAATAGATTATTAACCAATGGCTTTTTGAGTTCATTTTCTTCACCTGATTTTTGTTCTTAAAGATTAAACACTACCAGTAAAAAGTTCAAATACGCCTTTCAGTCGTGAAACTATGATGAACCACGGTGTCTGCCCGTCACACAGCCCACAGTCCTCCCCTTTGTGTCAGGGCTCTCTGGATGGACTCATCATCCGGCTTGGGGTAGGGCTTAAGTGCATTTACATACATGTGAAACGTGTAGGCTATGACTAATTTTAACTCACGGGGCAGAATTTAAATAATTAGTTACAAGAAGTCAAACTAAGGGAAAAAGGAGGAGAGAGATGGTTAGAGGCAGGGTAGTAAATTGTTCCATTTTTGCAGGTAATCTAAATGCAAACTAGAAGCAACTTATCATGAGAATGGATTTTCCACCATCTGGTCAAATAACAGGGGATTTGTCTAGTGGCGAGCAAAGAATGGAATGATGTGAGAAAGATTAGCGGGCAAGTCCTACAGTTAGCTAAAATGTATTTTGTGCAAACAAGAACAGATGACGCCTTAACAATTACACCTGTCACAAACTCCAGAAAGCAATCCATCTCTGAACAGCCCAGTTGAAAACAGGCTAGTTCATAACAAAATGAATTTTTTTTAAACAATTGCCAGCCATAACAGTTTGATGCATGACAAGCTTAGGAAGTCACATTTCACGTTCAACTGAAACCTTAACTAACTGGACCCTGGTTTCCAGTGATAAGTAAGATATTAGACCCTCTAAAAATGTTGAAACCATATAAATGGCAGGTTTAAAAACCACAAAAAGCAAGGAAATTTGAAATTAGAGACCAAATCATTAGAAACAAGAAACTGCCGTGGGCATATCCTTTGGAGGCCAGACTGCCACTGTCCTGGCATTACCACTGTCCTGACACTATGGACTCTTTCCTGGGACAAATGTTCCTTTGCTGCAGGAACATGAGTCAAAGACCAGAGAGCTCATCTTGATGAGGTTCTGCAGATGTTCCAAGGGATTTTATTTTCTCACCTTCATAAATGCTGCCAACCCTCTGGTTTATATTTTTGTTTACCCTTGTTATTTTAAGTTGATAGTCTGAACTTTGATAGTAGCCCAGCATACATAATTTCATATTAATCTTCACACTTAGGCCATTCTGACGAATTCCCCATAGATCCCATTATAAACAGAGCTCAGACCCCCAAACTGGAAATGCCTTTGGTGGTAACAGTGGTTCTTATGTGTATCAAGCAATGCAATCTACCTCAGATAGAATCCACTATTATCTTTCAGTCTTTGAATATAACAGTGACTCATGGGCATTCTCCTGGAGGAGATTTTCTTCAACAGATGTGTGAAGACTACAAGAGAACTTCATTGAAAACCTATCTATGGCTTCCTTTTTATTTGCTCTATTAAGTTTCTATTCTAATGACTATGTTATTCATACTGTTCATAGTTTGACTCCGAGAGCTTGAAAAGAAATGATTCTTTTTATCATGGGAATTCCCTTCCTTTGATTACTCTATGCCCTGTAAACAACAGTGGCTAGTACTTCATGTCTTCCATGCTAACGATCAATCATACTAAATAGAACATGTGCCCCTCCATTCTGACAGCACCATCCATAGCCTTTTGTGTAATGAATCAGGCCATGGTGTTTCTCTAAAACATATGGGAAAGCACTGATATACTGCACCAGGAAATATGGTTAGGAGTTTGGTTAATATGTGGCATTTGCCAAGTTACCTCTGAGAGGCACAGCTTCCCATGTAAAAATGGGAATCATAGGAAGTATCTGCTCTACAACATGCTTAGAAAAAAAATTTAATTGGATATTCTCTGTATTTACATTTCAAATGTTATCCCTTTCCCCTCCTTCCCCCTGCCATCAACCTTCCCCCTTTCCTTGATCCCATGAAGGTACTCCCTCTCCCAACCACACTCTCCACCTCAGCACCTTGGCATTCTCCTATACTGGGAAAGCATGCCTTCATGGACCAAAGGCCTCTTCTCCCACTGATGCCAGACAATGCTATCCTCTACTACATAGGCAACTGGAGCCATGGGTCTCTCCATATGTACTCAATGGTTGGTGTATTAGTCCCTGGGAGCTCTGGAGGGTTTGGTTGGTTGATAATGGTGTTCTTTCCATGGGTTTACAATTCCTTTCAGCTCCTCCAGTCCTTTCTCTATTTCCTTCACTGGAATCCCCATATTCAGTCCGATGGTTAGCTACAAGCATCCTCATCTGTATCTGTATGACTCTGGCAGAGCCTCTGCAGGAGCATTCATATTTTGCTCCTGCCTGTAAGCACTTCTTGGCATCAGCAATAGTGCTTGAGTTTTGTGGCTGCATATGGGGTGGATCCCCAGGTGAGGCAGCCTCTGAGTCATTCTTTCTTCAATTCCTGCTCCACTATTTGTCCCTGTATTTCCTCCTGTGAGTATTTTGTTCTCCCTTCTAAGAAGGACTGAGGCATTTGCATTGTGGAAGTTGCTTAGCTCTAAAATTTCACATATCAATAGCATGATAAATGTAACCTTATAATAATATTAATTACCAACTTAAATGCTAAAGTTACTGGAGGATTATATACTTTGATAAACTCCTGGTATAAACTGAGAAACTTTTATTAAAAGTGAGTATTTTAATATGATCTTTTAAGGCCTTCTGTGATGCCTTAATGATTCTTGCAGATGGCCTATTTATAAAGTTTCATGATGATTCATAACATCTAAGTTCAAGTTAATTAATGTAACTTTTATCAAAATAAATTATTTACTCAATGAGCTTTCTGTCCTTAATAGTAATGTAGCAAGGAACAGAGGTTGGGGCAGCAATGCTACACCAAGTCCAGAAACCAGAGCAAAGAACAAGATCCCATTTGATAAGACCCACCTAAGAATATCCAGCTTCAGACTTTTGAAATGCTAACTTGCAAAAGAGACTCATCCAGTATGAGCCAACAGAGAGGACTTGGATCTCAAGTTCTAAAGACATAAAAAGACAGGTTTCAAAGGTGGGCTCAGGACAGACCAATTCTTGATGTCACTGGTACTCTGAGCTCATTCAAACACCCACCTAGTGCATGTTAAAAGAGAGTTCTCAAGCACCAAACTTGGTGGTGGTGGGGGACTCTACTGGGAAAGAAAGGCTGATCTTGGAAGGGAGACTCTACTGGAAAAGGGGAATTCCACTAAAAAGGGGGACTGTTCTGGGAAGGGAGACTCTACTGGAAAGAGGACTTTGATCATGTCTAGAGAGTCTGTTTCCAATCAGCTCCTTCCACCAAGTGGTACCAGACAGGAGTCCTCAGCAGGAAGGAGCAGTTTCTGCCTTTACTGCTAATTCCTAGCTGCTAAAAATCTTTACAGAATAATAGATTGAAGGCAAAACAAACAGAAAACTCTAACAGGGTAACTAAACAGCACCTGAAATACTCTCGTTAGCCAGACAAGGCTTGCTCTGGCTTGTGCTCTCTCTCTTTCTCCCTCCCACACCCCATCCTCCCCTCACCCTGCCTCTCTGTCCTTGTTCATCTTGTCTCCCTGACCTTTGAGGCTTCCCATAGTTGCCTATTTTATGGGAGTCATGTCCAGTTAATGTTTAGGATCCAAAGCTTTGAAATTAAACAGGCATGTATACAAATGTGAATTTCACCAACTGTGACATTGAAAAGAGGCCAGTACTTCTCTAAACCTTAAGGACAACAGTAAGCAAGACTTGGGTGCACATTGTAGTACTGTAAGCCTGCATCAGAGTATCTGGAATAAAACCAAGGGTTGTAATCAAAATAACTAATAATCCACTTATTAACAAACTTGGATGCTATCTTTGTCGATCACTGTACAGGAACATCAACCATGCTACCTAAACTAGAGATGTCTGTTCACATGAGCCTGATACATGCAAGCAAGGTTTACAACTTCAGTGAAAGTAAGGTTTGACTGCTTTGAAAGTAAGAAGGGTCAAGGTAGCATTGGGCTGTTTTATAAGTTCAAAAACAAAAGAAAACAAACAAAAGACAACCGTGCAGTGACAGAAACTAAAGTTTGTACCCAAGCCCTCTCTTCCCACACATGGATACACATCTTCCTTTACCAGGGTGCTGTGTGTCTGTCAGACAATGAAAGCAATGGTGCTGGTTTGTTTATACTATTTCTATCTACCAAGGGTTCGTACTGAAAGACTTGACAGTTGTTAAAGGTTCTCCGTGGGGAACGCTGTTCTGCATCCTATGGGTCAGTTCTGAAATATACTGATTGACAAAAACCAGGTCAGAACCTTATCTAGATGTAGAAAATAAAAGGCAGAAGACATTGAAAGTGGAAGTCCAGCATGGCTTGAGTTACAATCCCATTAATGGTGGTAAAAGGTGAATAGAGAACAGCAGGTAAACAGTCTTCCCAAAGCCAGAGCAGCTCAGCGGGGTGCACCAACTGTAGGAATCACCTTAGAAAGACTATTCCCAGAGGAACAGCCTGAGGTCAGGAGTAAGAAGAGAAAAATCTACAAGGGGAAGCTCCTACCACTCACACTTCTAGACTGTGTTACAGTCAACTGTTCTCTACTTGTCCAAGAAGTCTGTTTCCAGGAGTCTGAGCACAACACAAATATGATTATGTGTGAATATATTGGATTACCAAGAGTACTGGATGACATATTTGTGGGTGTCTGGTGGCCTTAAACACTGTCTGAACAACAGACATTCCTTTTTTTTTTAAATGAGTAAATGAGAACACTTATTCCACATAACTGATAAGTAGACAGACTCTGACTTCTAGATTATTCTGTTCTAGGACCTGACATCTATACCTCCTCAAATAAGACCTAACATGGAAAGTGTTATTCCCAAAGCAAATTCTACTAAAAGGTCAGTTCTACATGCAATCCTAAATAAACATTCCTAAATGCTTCAAATGGCATAGACTCTGTCTTTCATTAATGCATTGCATTCTATACAGTGGTCCCCAGGTGGACAGCTTTCAAAGCAGTAGAGGCATCTCACACAACCCACACTTTCACTAAAGAAACCAAGACTAAGACAATCAAGAAAGACAGCAGACTGTACCCAGAGATGAAGGAAACAGCTATATTGATATCCTGTATGCATGAGGGCACTACCAATATAAATTTTTTAATCTCAGTACCAACAAAACCTCAGATTTTGTTAGGAGGGCCCCTAGCCAATATCTCTATTGGATCTATTCAAATAAGTTTGGGATTGGGTATTGACATGTCTCTATCAGTGTTTTCCTTTATGAGAGTAATCATGTGCCCAAGGCTCATTAGAAATAAGTGTAAATCATTAAACAGCTTGGAATACTTAAACCAAGATTTTCTCAGTGCCTAGCCTTTGATATCACACAGGTTTTGTTTACTAGCTGATTCCTTCTTAACACTTGCCATGAATAGCAAAGGACATTAACATGTATGAGAGCAGAGGAACTAACATTTTAGAAATAGAGGTCAAATTTTATTTTCTATGTTAATGATAAACAAATTTCATCACTATTGATTAATTTGTATATGACTGAAGAAGTACAATAGGCATTGAAGTTGATTCCTAAAACTCTTAAAGTATCAATGGAAAAATAAGCAGCATATGAATGATTTCATTCAGTAGCTACTACACCCTTCTTCAGGCCAATTTAACCCTTGGCTTTGAATTTTACCTGTCAACTAATGGCTTTGAGTTCCCCATCTTCAGCTCTTGTCTTAACCCAATCCCAAATTCTGTGTGTTCATCCATCTCTACTTGGAGCTTCTACCTGATCATTTGAATACTGCATCCTTCAGTTTCCTCTTCTATTCGCAAAGCCATTTCATGATGTGGTCTACACATCTGTATGAAGGCAATCTTCCTAATACATGTTCTATATGCAGGCTACACTGGTCGCCATGCTCAATCACCACAGCTTCCTTCTCCTAGCTACCCTGGTTTGGATCTACTGTCTTACTCCAGCAGTCTCACTGCATCCAAGTTGTTAAAAGGCAACATGATGTCATCTTGCAATGGTATGATCTGCAATGACCCCTAAGGCCCGATCAGGCCATATTAGAGGTAGGGAAATTTGAAGAGGTAGAACAACATTTGAAGTTTTAGTCACTGGAGCATGGCTGAATGGGTCTGTGAGACCATGGCCTCTTACTCTGGTTTGTGTTCTAGCTTGCCCCTTCATTTACGTCTTATAATCACGTAGTATATTGCTACAGACTGAAAAGCAATGGGGCTAGAGATATGGCCTAGAACACCCAAAACTGTCCCCACATAAGCTTTTCATCTGAACAAGTTTTCTAAAGCTCACTACAGAAACCCAACATAGGTCACTACCCTATGACTCTCCACTAAACCACAGAATCAAAGCTTGTCTTATTCTGGCTCATGCCCACTTGCCCAACTTCCACACCTGTTAGCAATCCATTTTATTTCCATTTGACTTTTCCATGGTTGACTTGCATGTGACTCTCAAAACTGACCTAGTTCTTGACTTTTGAGTTCAGCATTCACAAGGACAACACATGCTTCCTGTGCTACAAAAAAATCTCTAGTAAAGCTTCATTCCTTGGCTGTGGCTAATGTGTGGGGTCTAAGTAAGGACATGTTTTACAGGTTAGATCTTCAATTCTAAAAGCTGTTGAAGAGATAACAAGGACAGTGAATATGTTCAGAGATGCAGATCTCTGCTCTGTCTTTGTGGCCTACTCCATTCCAACTCAGCCCAGGTTTCCTCCTTAGCCCAAAGACTTGAAATAAATGCATCTTCCATTTGGCCAGTGGTACTCAACCTTTCTGATGCTTTGGCCCTTTAATACAGTTCTTCATGTTGTGATGACTTCCCAACCATAGAATAATTACTTCATAACTGTAATTTTGCTGCTGTTATGAATTATAATGTAAATATCTATATATTCTGATAGTCTTAGGTGATCCCTATGAGGAAGTAACATGACCCCCAAAAGGTCAGAACCCACAGGTTGAGAACTGCTGCATTTAGCAATTAACCACTTTCTGCAGTACCTTAAGCCTTATCTCAAGCAACATGAGAAGGAAAAAATAATCAGCTCAAAGAAATGCCCACCAGACTCCTGTCTACAACATGCTTGCCCAACAAAACTATATTAGTAACTTTCATTGACAATAAAAAAAAAAAACCCGAGGCCCTAAGACTAGATTGTATAAGGTTCATCTATTCAAGATGTTAATAAATCTAAGATAAAAGTTATGCATACCAATATTAGCCAGGGGGCTGCTTTGCTAACGAACACACTAAAGAAGCACTTAGTGTTTCTAAGCTTTGTATCTCTTGCTAGATAAATCGTAATTAAAACAATTTTGAGATTCAGACCAAAAATAAATTGAGAAGTGAAAAATCTTCCAACCTGATTATGACAGAGAAAAACAGTTCACAGGACACAACTCAAAGTTCGGAATGTTTTAGTTCCTGGAGGTCAAGACCAGATGCTAATCAAGTACCCTGCCACTAAAGAGCATCCCCAGAACACACCTTAAAATGTAAGATGTAGAATAGCATTAAAATACAATGTCATAAATCCACACATATATGTATATGAATATATATATGGAAAAAAGTAATTTACGAAACTTTCATTTTACTCTACTCCAGGATAACAGGAGGGATCACTGGAATCTGGCCTTTAGTAGCCACAGGAACAGGAACACAGCCTCCTTTGAAACTAGGCATGTCCATGGGACTGTTCTTATTCATACAGGAAGAACAGGAATGAGGGTGTGTTTGTCATGGGCCTAGAACTCTAGGCACTGGCTAAGTTCTCTGCCATAGCTTTCCTTCCTTAAAAACTGTTCAGAAGCAACCATAGCAGCTTTCACTAGACAGACAGAATGATGGTAAGAACAGAGCCACCTTCAGCCGGAGCTGTTAAATAACATTAAATCATGAACTTCGCCCTTCTTTCGGTTACTACATTTTCTTTACTAAAAACCCCTTGGATATGACCTGATCCAACCCCTATCCAGCTTCTCTACCCCTACTTACACTACCAAGGTTAGTCTGAAATACTTTTGCTCTATCTACTCCTCTTCTATGCCACCAGCATCCTCCATACCTAGCTCTCTTACAAAGCTCCTCGGAGTCCAATAGAATGGTTTACCTTACAAGCTCTTAAGGCAGGAATTCCTCCCATGTTACATGTTACACCATGCATGCATAGATAGCTTAATAAGTTCTGAATGAACAAGTCAAATTAAAGAATACCCCTACTTCCCAAAAATGGCTACAAGTAAACAAGATTTGTTATTACAAATGTCTGTCAGTCCACACTCAACAGTAACTGTGCTGTGGTATAGATAAATGAAGACCTTTTCTCCATTAGATATGTAAACAAAATATTATGGCTTAAACATGCACAGGTGGTTAAGACTGAAATCATAACTACACTCAAGTGGCAAAATAAAATGATAGAAAGTGGTCTTTGAAATTCACTTTGAATTATCAGTAATTGTTATTTAATGTTAATCATTATGCTGTTAAAATTAATGTGATTATTCATGATGAGAGGTTATGATAGTTTTGGTCTCTATTTTTTTTTTCAGTTTGGTTTGTTTTTAAAAATGTACCCCCAAAATAATTTTGCACATTACCTCTGTGAACTCTCTGGTATGGATGTGACACTGGGTTTCATCATCTATGAAAAAATACTATATTTAAGTCAAATTAGAAATACACCACAAAGGCTTGTGAAAGAAAGGAGATAGTTAAGACCGTATAAAGGAGATCAGAGCACACTCCTTGGGATGTGACTTTTTTTTTTAATCTAAAGATCTTGTATCTTAGGACAAATATTTGCAGGTTTTTAAAACTTCCTACCTATCATTTTGTTGGAGTATAAGACATATTTTCTTTTCATTTGAAATGTTGTGAGATTATTAACAGGAGCGAAGACTTAAAACAGCGAGTGTGTAATGGGAGTGAACTGGATTCTTTGGCCCTTTCTCCACTAAGAGTTAACAATCTGTCACAGCGCTCTCTCAGCTTAGGACGACAAGTAAACAGCTAAAAGCACAAGCGGCCTTGACACATGTATTCTATTCATTATAACAATTACATTTACAGAGTTAGACAAATGCTCGGGAGAATCTGCTTCCTCAAGTTTGATTTGGGTTGAAGCCAAAACATTTCAGCTTTGGTACTCAGGAGTATTATTTAGAAGATAAATTGCCTGATATCAGATTTTGGAAAAGGTAGAATTACCATCAAGACTTGTTATACAACAATTCATTGGAGGTAACATACCCTGTACTATTCAGTTTTGCTTATCATAAAAAAGGATTACTACTAAGGAGAATTTAATTGGAATAAAATATCACTGAATTGTAGTTTAGTGTAGTATTACAATAATAAACAGACCACCTCCTTCTCCATGAAAAAAATTTTATCATGAGATTTTACTCCACAGATGCTATGAAATATATTTAGAAATACGTTCTTATCATAAATCTTTTAACACCAAAGTTGACTGTACCAACTAGTAGGAGAGCTTCAGGGTTGATCCCCTACTTCTTTTGAATAACAAAAATGGTCTCAGCTTTCAGGGTGGCAATTTTGCAAAGATATATTTGAGGGGAGCAAGTTACATTTAACTAAAACTCCATTATAAAGCAGCAACCACAGCTGGGTAATATAAAGTACTTTCCTTGGATATATTTGAGATCTGTACATATTTTCTGTTTCTTTCAAGGTCTTGATACAGAAAGATTTATTAGCACTGTCTTCTTTATAGGAAAAAAAAAAATGACCCGGTGTAAAAGTTTGTATTTTTCTGTATCAAGAATCCACACATCTGTGCTAACCTCTCTCAAAATAATATGAATAAAAGGCTCTTTTTAACTTGCTTAAGCCAAATTGCCATCAAATTATAACTAAGATTTACTCTTTTTTTTTTAATTGTGCTCACAGATAATATGAATGCCAACCTTAAGCTTGCTCACAGTCTCTGAATGAAGTGTCACTTTGAAGAGGAAGGACACAATAATGGGTGCCATTAAACAGGATTGGGACAGGAACACGAAATAAGTCTCACTGGTATGGACTGTTCTGGTAGAGTTTCTGTTTTGACAGTTTTCTGTGTTAACCTGGACAGTTCTGTGGACAATTGTTTTTTCACATAATGACCTGCAAGTTGGACTAGACAGATGGGTTCTCATGGTACATGGTTGTCCTCATTGTGAGCACATCTATTCACTTACATGTGCTTCTACACAGAAGAGTCCACACCCAAAGTGCAAGTGTCCATTTTCTCCCTCCCTTGCCACACCTGATATCTAATGACTGTGTTTACAAAAACCCTCTAGTCAGAACATCCCCACAGTGCAAGGAAGACCTGTTGTGTCAAGGAGTGTCCCGAGTGCAGGGATAACGGCAGCTCCTGTAGTTAACAGAGTCCCCAAATGCCAGCACACAAATGTTTACCCCTGTGACATGGAGACACAACCCTGCATGATCTGCCCTTGGTATATCGCTGCACATATTTTACAAATTTTCATTAACCCTTTAAAATTCATTTTTAATGTGCCCAAAAGAAGAAAGTATAACATGTTTGAGAAACTAATATGACGGGCACTTAACTTTCTTTCTGTGTGTTTTATTTTATTCATGTATACTTATTGCATAAAGTATAAATTTTGTAACATTTTCACTCAAGAATGTCATGTACTTTGATCATATTTACCCTCCTTCATTATCCTTAACTGTTCTTCCTCCCTGCCTGGCTAGTCTTTCTATCCACAAAATCTCCATTCTATTTTCATATGTGTGTATCTGTAACTGAGTATATATGCAAAATCTAGTTTTCACATATGAGAGAAAACATGGCATTCCAAATATTTTAGTGAAACAAATTTCACTAAATGGGATATTACCCACTGTAAACCATATTCCTGCTAATAACAAAGTTTTGTGGATATGTGCATGCATGTGTGAGAGAGAGAGAGAGAGAGAGAGAGAGAGAGAGAGAGAGAGAGAGAGAGAGAAATAGTATGGTTGGTTCCCATGGAGGTTCTATCCTTGTTCTCCATACCTTAAGGAACAGTGGTTTTCATCTGTCAAACTTTAAATATTCTAATTCAAACACTGAGTGATACTCCACGTTGTGAAGAAATCAAGTCAACATCATCTCCCAAATCACAAGGGTCTCAAGAGATGAATTCATGTTCTTCATTCATGGCTGTCTACCAAAGTGTATATGTTCAGGCCTTATAAATACTCTTTTCATGGAACTGAGCTGAAACCAACCTGAAGTAACATAATTTTTATTAAATAGAACAATAAACAAATCACTAGATTATTAAACTGTAACACATTAAACTTTAAAGACATTACTTTATGAAGCCTGAAGAGATATGTCTACAGTTTAATATACACTGTTCTTGAAGAAGACCCGAGTTCAGTTCCCAGCACCCACACTGGGCCGCTCACAAAGGGCCTGAGTTCAGTTCTCAGAACCCACACTGGGCAGCTCACAAAGGGCCTGAGTTCAGTTCCCAGCACCCACACTGGACAGCTCACAAAGGACCTGAGTTCAGTTCCCAGCACCCACACTGGACAGCTCACAAAGGACCTGAGTTCAGTTCCCAGCACCCACACTGGGCAGCTCACAACCACCAGAAATTCATGTCCAGACACTTCTGGCCTCCATGGCCTACAATCACATGCACCTACCCTACACAGGAGCACAGAAACACATAATTTTAGAAATACAAAAATAAATAGTAAATATAAACCTTTTAAAAAAAATGGCGTATGATACCAAAAAGTCCTAGATCTAGAGATCTGATATTAGAAAAACAACACCCATCTTCACCTTCATATCCACCCTGAAAGCTCAGAACTATCTGGCAGCTAACTATACACTACTAAAAGTTCTGGCATAGGTTTCCAAATGGCTCATCTATTCTTTCTCAAGCCCTACTTGTATAGTATATAATGTGCCTTTTTCCAGATCTGTTTTGATTTGTTTTTCTCCAAGCGTCTGAATGACTTCAGGACTTGATGAGAGATGTGGATGCTTGCATGTGGTGAAGTTTCACTGGTGGTGAACTCGCCATGCTATCTGTAGAGTGCATGTGCCTTTCAATATTATATCCCTTTTTTTAATGTGATAAGACATTATGATCAAGACATTTATAGAAGTGTTTGTTGGAGTATAAGATGCCAGAGGGAGCAGAGTTCACTGTGGTGGGTCATAAGGCAGCAGGATCAGGGAGCTGAGAAGACACATGTGAACCACAAGAAGGAGGCAGAGAGAAGAAATTGGAACTATGGTGAGGCTACATGATCTCACAACCTGTGCCCGATGGTATCCTTTCTCCAGGAGGGGCACATTTTCTAAACCTCCCCAGATATTTCCAGCTGGGGAGTAAGTGTTAAAATCACCAGTCTATGGAGACAGTTCTCATTAAAATCATTTCAACCATTAAACTAATTGAACTTGGACAGTGTTAACAAGGATACAAGAATGACTCACTGTAGATCCTTCCTTTTATTGAGTGCAGTTTAGGAAGAGATGTGTGTGCATGTATAAGTGCCCATAGAAACCAGAAACTCCAAATGCTCTGCAGCCCAAGTTAAAGAAGTTCCGAGCTACCAAGCATGGTGCTAGCAACTGAGTTCCAAACTTCTGCAAGAGCAGCTAGGACTCTTAGCCAGGGACCCACGGCTCTGGCTCCGGAAAGAATCCTTTCATACATGGTTGCACTACACAGCATCAAAGCGTCTGTTCCCTTTCATGCAAGGACGTTTGAAAAACTTTACTTCTCATGGAACTTCTGTCCTCCTTTTGGTTTCTAGTCTGGCAAAGTAAAGCAACCCAGCTAGTTAAATACATGTTGCTTTAACATACATAAAAAGTCTATTATTTCCTAGAAATGATGGATTCTACTAGAGGGAGGGACTGACAAAATGCTAAGGCACAGGAAAAAAGAGGGATGTTTGTGGAAGGACAGTTGTGTGGTCAATGCAGAGAGGGTGTATTACAAAGATATTCAAAACTCCCTAATCTATATAATTGATGTGTGCTTATAATAGTTATTATAATGAAATAATAAACTCACTCATTCAACAACCTCATGGTTAAAATGACATGGAAATGGTTCTCTTTCAACTATCCTGATACACAAAGATCAAAATAAGGACAATCTCCTCCTGCCATCATCTCTTAAGGAGAATCATTCTATCAGCCAAAAGCTGTGATTCCATTAATAAACACACACACACACACACACATACACACACACACACACACACACACACACACACACTTTAATGAAAAACACAAACATTTGTCAAGTGCCCTTTCTTTTACAAGAAAACTTCATATCAAAGAGTTTTTTCCAAGAAATGTGCCAGCAGAACTCAATAAGGAAATGACTGAGACTGTAAAAATGTCTTCGTCTCCTTCTCTATCAAGCCAAACTTGGGCAGAGCAATGGAAATGCCTATTCCCAGGCCCCAGCGTGCAGTGTCCGTGTACCATGCCTGCTATCGAAAGTGTTTAATAATAGAGGAGCTTGCACTTCGTGTAATTCATAATTAGAGGACGACGAAGACGGCATTCTTTAACACCCAGCCTTTGTTATCTGCCCCAGTTTTAGACAGAAGCTGGGAATCATTTGTGAGCTGTGGCAGACCCAGACTGTTCAAAGCAATTGCTGTTCAGCATGAAAGCTGCAATGGGGGTCACAAAGCAGGTCAGGAGGAAAGATAGTGTATCGATTTCACACTAGGAATAGAGGCAAAGCGAGGGCCCACTGTTGCTGCACGTGACATATCTCACTTCAGTTTAAGGCACATTTCATTCCCATCCGAAAGGGGGGTGAGGAGCAAAGGGCAGTGGATTTCACACTGAATCATGACAAATTCTGGACTTGTGGATTCCAGTAAATATCTTCTTCCTGGCATTAAGTATTTCTGTAGCTGAGTGAATATAATGAGAATTAGGTCTCCAGCCATAGAGAGAATATCCCTCCCACAAAAGGTAAGCACGCTGTAGGAAGTTCATTTCCTTCCGCGGCTGAGGTACAATAAAGCAGACAGGAATGTAGAATCATAAGATGTATTTAAGGGACCAGCTCCCACGCCTACCTCCCATTTGTAGAACCAGAATGAAGCTGCAGATCTCTCAGTGAGACTTGGCTACTACCAGAAATCAACCTATCAAAAGAAAATTCTTCGGTTTGGCCTCTTTGACTTCACAATTGAGATACTCATGGCATCCAAATCCGCCATTTTGTGTTCCCACACCCCGGCATGACCTTCTCTCCCTCCTTAGCTCTAGAACACCGTCCATTCTCCGCAGTGTCAAAAAACTGATGTTTACCAAACTTGGCCCAGGACAAGCTGTCCAACAACACCAACCAACATTTCTTCCCAATACACTCAGTCCGTTTACACCAGTGATTCTGTACTGTGATTTGGCTGTAACCCTGTGTATGTTTCCTTCAAATTTCACCCCAGTGGGCATGCTTGAGAAAGTAGGCCAGCTAGTGGGATTGTTATAATTCTGGACAAAGAGGAAGTGGGAGTTGTTCTCTGCCTTTTCACTAGAAAAAAGTAATTTCCTTGTGCACATACCCAACTCAGAGGAAAGCCAACTCAAATGCTGTCTTGGAAATAAATTAAATTACGTTCTGATGTCAACAGTGCTCTCCTTTTTATAAAAACCCTATTAATTTTACTACATACACTGTGTGTGCATATATGTGCACAGACACATATAACTATTTCCGAAACACTGTGTCTCCGTTTAGAAACAAACATCATCTCATTTCTGGAAACCAAGATTCTATTACAAAAAGCACTGGGAACCCTCTGGAATTACCCATATCATTTCTCCAGCAGAGCAGCCCTGGAGCATGCGTGCAGGCCTCTCGCTGCTCTTCCCTGCTCTTCTCTCGATGTCCTTCAGGACACAGAGACGGTATGGACATGGGGTGAGAGTAAATGTGACCCCCAAGGGTTTTTAAACACCAGTTCATCCATTCCCAAACCTCCTTCACTTAGAGAGGGAAGATTGAGAGACTAACACACTGTCTTTATCCTACAGTGAAACACTAAAATCTCTCAGGGAACTATGTGCAAACAGAGAAGAAGAGTTGGATTTTCAATTCCCCAAAATGAAGCTTATTTAACAAAACCTCTCAGGATAGGGCAGGTGGATAGAAATGAAATGGCATGAGAAATGTCCATATCAAATGTCTTTAATATTGAATCCAAACATCTTAAGGGTTAGAGACATGCAGGGGTATATGTAAGAGGACCTGGGTGTGTACTCCACTACTATAAAAATGAACAACTAAAACAGACAGACTGTGAGGAGAATCAGCTCACTCATTTAGCAGGACTGTCACTTTTACCCAGTAAAGAAACAAGTCAGATAAAGAGAAAGATGGAAAGTTTCTGTTAAGCTACTTAGAAAATTTGCCGTTTCTTTGAATAGCTCAAATGCCTAAGTTCATGAGAGTCTTTAATACATACAGTAGAACTCATTTCTTCAACAAATGCCATGACTAGAGCTGTAATTCAGAGAATTTGGTGTTTCAGTGTGTATTAGAACTCAGCATCATTTACATGTTTAATCCTAATTAAAATAGCTTTCATTTTTAGCCCAGAGGTAATGGTGGTATTCCCTTCACGCTGAAAAAATGGTGGGACATGCTAGTAAGAAGCATGAGACCTAAACCCTTTCTAAGCAAAGGAGAAGCTTCTCAACTTCCACTGCAAAGATTAGAAAGCCACGGACATCACGCTGCATCAGAAGTATTGCTTTAAGCCCCATTTCCAGTCCATGACACGGCTGTGATATTTCTGTAACATAATAATTATAGCAGCTTGAAGAAGATACCTGGATCTGTTCACAGTAGCCCTTGAATGGGTCCAAAACAGAACAAACATATGGCATATTCTTGGGCAATTTGTTTTGCTCAGGTACCAGGAAGCATGTACACTCTCACCCATTAAAGAGTCGTTCCTGGCTCATCAGAAATGGCCTGTTTTGTTTGTTTGTTTGTTTGTTTGTTTTCATCTTTTTGTCCCTATTTCAGTCTAGAAATGGAAAGATAACTTCTTTCCACCCTATGTGGCTGTGAATCATAGTGGTAATATTGCCATACAGAAAACTATTTTGTACTTTAAAAATTTTCAAGTTACCTTTAAGAAAATTTCTACTTCAAGTGTAACTTACGGCAGTAAGAAAGGGCTTACTGCCATTCATTCTGGGAAAACTGTGACATTCAGGAACTTGATTTCCTGTACTTTTGTCACTGAATCTCCTTTAAGTGCTCAAGGCCCCACTTGGGACCAAAAGTCTTCAGAATGTGTTTGTGCACAACCGCAACAGACATCTTCTGATGTTCTGTACCCTTACTGAGATAGGGCCTTTAACTAAACCTGAAGACTACCATGTCAGCTAGGCTGCCTGGCCCACAACATCCTGGAAACCTCCAGTCTCTGTTCTGTCCCTTCCAGGCCCTACAGCTGAAGATGCAAGTCTTTGCAGCCATATGTAGTTGTTTACAAAGGAGCTAGAGATTTCCATACAAGTAAGTCATTCTGCTTGTGTCTTACCTACTGAGACACCTCTCCAGGAACTAAATGTCTTTACAGACCTTTGTGGTGCTCCAATCAGGGCTTTCTCTTTAACAAGTTCATTGCTAGAAATGTATAAGCATTATAATACCCTGCTACTTCCTGGCCCCAAATTCTGACAGCTTTGCTTTCCAGAAACTTTCATTTTGAATCAAAAAGGAGAGAACATGAAGATCAGGACTTCTGTGGTTTCTGAAGTTCTCTCAGAATAACCTAGGAATGCATAAAGTGATTTGCTTTCATCCTCTTCTGCCTCTGTCTCTCTTTAGAGCAGTGATTTACACAACCTCTGGGTTGTGGACCCTCTGACCAATCTAATGCACTTTCACAAGGGTCGTCTAAGACCATCAGAAAACACAGATAATAGTAGCAAAATTATAACAACAAAAACAACTTTATGTCAGGAGTCACCACAACACAGAGAACAGTATTAAAGGGGTTGAGAACCAATGCTTTAGAGCAAGAAGCTGACTTTTTTCCAACATGCTGAGTCTAATTTCCAGGCACTGGCTAGGGAATGACTAATGAATGCTAGGAACTTTCCTTACCTGAAAGTATCTCCCAAACACCACACTTGAGAGGGCAAAGATGCTGCTGAGGGAGGCTAAAGCATAAATGGGCCAAAGAGAAAAGGCTTGAATCCCTGAAAAGAATGTTCCGCCATGAAGCCACATGGGTGACACAGGCAAGTCTAAGAATATCCTTCGGGAACGTTTTCTGTACCATATTATGATCCAAAGGCATTCTGTTTCTGTCTAATGTCACTTACATATTCTTAAATCCCTAAATGGCAATGAGGAGGAGGAGGAGGAGGAAGGGGAGAGCAAAGAGGGAGAGGAGGAAGAGGAGGAAGAGGAGGGGAAGAAGAAGAGGAGAAAATAGAGGAAGAAGAGGAGGAAGTAACTAGTTCTGAAAAAAATGTATTTCCTGAACGCTAACTATAAGGCAGTCTTGGGATTATGGGGGAGCGTGCAATGTTTAAAACCAGCTTCTAATTCACTTGAAATCAGATGTGTGCACAGTGAGGGTGACGCTCTGTGATAACACAAAAACACATGAAGGTTCAGAAAACACCAACAAATCCTTCCCTCTCAGAATACTAGGCTGATATTCTTCAAAGGCAGAACATCACGACCAGCGTAGGAAGTGTCCTCTAAAAGGTACTTGGTTGTTGCCAGCCCATCTAATGAATAATATATGTGCTTTAAATAGATCTTTTACTAGGCTGAATTTATATGCAAAATCCACTGAATACATTCAGAAAATAAGACTAACATTTTAAATGAGGCCTTTTCATTAGGTGTCTCCAAAATATCAAAATAACTGATTGGTACAGTCATTAAGCAAAAGAAACTGTATCAGATCCATGTGATAGGCATTAAATGTGGCCACGACCTAACAGATTTTTTCCTATAAAATTGGCTTTTTGTAAACTAACATATGATAACTATTTCTAAACAAAATTTTGCTAATGAACCAGAACTGCTGCTCTCAGTTCAGAGACAATAAATAAAATATCCCAGGGTGGCCTATCACTGGACCAAAGGCCTGCTTGGTCAGGCCATTACCTCTTCCTCCCTCAGCTTTCCCAGTCACAAGATGAAATCATCAGGAAGATGTTCTCTGTTAGCCTGTGTTCGGAGGTTGCACCAGGAGAGGAATACCTCTTTACCAGGCTAGGTAGGTTCCCAAAGAAGTTCTTCTGAAATAGCCTAGATAAGCCCTACGGTACTTTTCCTTTATTAAGATATATGTACGTCTATATACATATTCTGTGGAATATACATAGAGGTGAGTTAATTTATATTTTTAATTCCTCAAGGAACAACTTCACTGAAATCAAATTTTAAATTAAATTAAAATGATAAACTTTAAATTTTAATAATTAAGTTAAATCAAAGCTTTCAAATTCTAATTTTGAAGACATATTCCTGTCTAAATGAGCCCAGTTTAGATTATATAGCAAGCAAACTACAAAGTACATATGAAGATAATCACATTTTCAAAGGATAAACACAGAACTTAAGGTTTCATTTATAGTGCTACATAAGCTTTGATTACAGTACTTTAAGATAAGATATATTTATAATTTTTAAATGTTAATTCTACCAAGGAACACAACTACAACTGATTCTTGATTTCATATACTGGTGAATATTCTAGTATCTAAACTCTTTAGGAAATGCCTTAAAATGAAAAGGTACATAAGAAATAAACACTTGCCCCACACATGATAGTCATTCATTCAAAGTTTGAGGAAAAATTGCCATAAATTTAGCGCAAAAGTTACAGTGCTTGCAACCATTTCTAAAAATATATCTAATATATATGTGTGTGTGTGTGTGTGTGTGTGTGTTGTTGTTGTTGTTGTTGTTGTTGTTGTTGTTGTGTTAATATATAAGCAATCTTTACTATGTCTTTTTTTTTGCTATGTTGTCTTTTGATTACTTTAAACATCACTAAGAATTATTATACAGAATGTATAAAGTTCAAAGATCAATGGCCAGCCAACAATTGTGCCTCTGACAGTAATAGCCATGTGGCTCTTAATAATTTTATTAACATACTCGAGGAATGTCAATATGCCCATTATCAGGACAGACAAGTTCACAAAGGCGAAGTTTGATACTTGGCCACTGTAAGAATGCCCTGGGGAGAACAGTGTTATTGCTCTGAGCTCTGAATGTAGAAGATGCCATTGTTCTAACATGTACAAACGCTCTGAATGGGAGAAGGTAGTCATCAGCCAAACATGAACCATCAGGCAGAGGACAGCTATGACACTACACCTCCTCTACTAATTTTCTGTTAAGCAAATGATGTGAACTTATGCACAGTATTAACGAGGCCATATACAATGTGTAGGGAATCTACAAATGCAAGGTCTATGGATGTACTTGGGTGAAATGAAGACAGCAATATCTTATATTTTTGGTTGTGAGACTAGCCTTTAACAACCGAGCCATCTTTCCAGCCCCCTAGTAATATCTTAACTTTTCTACTTTAGACAAAACATATTTTGAAGCCAACCCTGGACACAGCTGAAGAGATTGGACTAAATCACTTTCTAGAGTGTTGCCATTTGATTTGATAGTCTGCTATGGAAGACTAGAAATAGCATCATCTGTTTTTAGGTGATGGATGAAATAAGATTTAGCTTCTAGTCTGAACCAAAGTTGGAACCTGGTATCTGTAATTCTTACCCAGGTACGTTCATATACACTATAATGTCTCAGGACTATATAGATCAGGATGCCTGCATGAATACCTCATGTGATGACATAGGACTTCAGGGGTTAATATCTTTCCAGTGCTGTTGAAGCTCTTCAGGATCCCCACAAGATTTTAGTGCAAAAATTTTATTAGGAATGAGAAAGATGCTGGGGAAGTGACATAACAATGTTACATAATCATTGCAGCCACTGTGGGCATAATCTCAGGAAAAATTAAAACACCAGTGTCAACTGCATATCATGACAGTCCCAACCTAGAGGGAGTTTTTGACTTATAAATGGTCCAAACTATGAGCACTGTCAAGACCAACTGAATGAATTCTCTTGCCGGGGCTTCAGCATCCAGAGGAAGCCCCTGCGATAGCAACCAAAAGACAAGTTGTTGTGGTTTCTGTGGTCACTAATCCTATTTTCTGTCAGACAAGAGCACTCAGAAGCCACACCCAGCCTGCAGGTGTGCCTCTTCATGGAGGTATTCCTTTTGCCTTGAGTGTTATGAGCACCTTCATACGGGTCCTCTCCTTAGATACTCCGATCTATCCTGTATAGGTAGGCCAAATTAACCCTCCTAAGCCATGGTTCCAGTCTGTTCTTGTCTCCCTCAGAACCTCCTAATGGTTCCCTTGCATCAGAAGCATTAAACCAAAATGCTACAATCTGGCTCCCTTTAGACAAACACATACTTTTCTCTGGTATTTATCTTGTTGTCTGGTTGCTGTTAAGTGTCATTACTCATCTGGACATATTTCTGTCTTTGATCGCATCTTAACCTGGGGGAATGTAGACTCTGTCCTGGTCTATTCTAAAGGATACCTACACATATCTAAGGGGAAATTCTTCCTCCTGTGGGTTTTCCTTCCACGTCTTCGTTCACTACCTCCCCCATCTGACCTCCTGCTCCACTGGGGTCTGCACTGGGTCTGCACACATGAAGCCTTTTCCATTTCCTCCTGTATTCAGTTCTGAATCAAACTCTCTATTCTAAAAGATGCAGAGTGATTGGAGCACGCAGCATACATTCAGAAACGCACAGTGAACTTGAAGTCTGACAACTAAACTGCCGTCATAGCTGGCATATGACACCGGTGGGTCCTGAAAGATTCAGTGTCTCAGCTGGCTCATCCATAAAACTGCTCTTTGCTGCCTATTTCATAGAACTAACCTGAGAATCAAATAGATTGCCATCCTTGAAGTTGCTTTGTGCAGTTTTTAGCGAGAGCACATGTATTCATTTCACCACAGGGAAGAACTGTCCTTCAGTGGTTATGGAGATGAATCTGATTCAGTGTTAAAATGTTATGAGGAATTTAATTGATAATTATCCCAAACATGCTTGCCTTTGTTAGGCCCTCCTTAAAGCCAATGCCTGTTGACTAAATAGGAAAGAAATATTAGCTTCTGAATTTCGTTCAGAGCTAAGTTTACCAGCCTTATATGGAAACTTAATGAAGGACCTTGACCCCTTACACTGAGTGAAACACACACACACACACACACACACACACACACACACTCACTCATACTCACACACACACACACAGTCATACACACACACTCACATACACAATAATACACACACACTCATACACACTCACACATATACTCACACACAGTCATACACACACACTCATACACACTCACACACACACTCACACATACAGTCATACACAGACACTCACATGCATGGTCATACACACATACTCATACATACTCACACACACACACTCACACACACAGTCATACACACACACTCACACGCACAGTCATACACACTCATACACACTCACACACACACTCACACACACAGTCATACACACTCATACACACTCACACACACACTCTCTCACACACACACACAGAGTATGTACATACATATGTACAACATAAATAGAATAGACATGTGTGTACATACTCCAACAAAAAAGCTTATTAAAACAAAGAAGAAATGTGTTTGTACATATTACATATATACATTTTTAAAGGCTATGCTTCTTGTAGTATAGAGCTATATAGACGGATTCTTTCATCTTTCCAAGAGGCACACCCTAACTTTACAGTATGCTCAGAAGCTGCCACTGCCGCACCTTTTAGATGTTGCTAAGGCTGCCTTTCTGCAGTGTATTAAGCAGCTGCTTGCGTATGAGGATCCTGTTGTCCAGAGTGACAGCTGTATTTTCGCCTGTTTTGACATTGAGTCTGATCTGGGTGAATAGCTCATATCCATTAAAGTGCTATTGCAACACGGAATGACTGCCAGAATGCTTCCTGATCAATTTGAAAAGCCAGCTAGCTGTCATCATCTAATCGCAACAGCAAAAAACAAATCTTTGGGGAATAAAATGAGATTTTTAAACATTTTAAAAGCAGTGTATTAAATATAATCCCTAAAAAAGTATTGGAAGAATTATAAGCTGGCGGAGTGGGAAGGTGGAAATAATATTTTCTGCCCTCTGAAACCCCCTACACTTGCATATTGGCAGGCAATCTGAAACACTCCTTAAAGCCAGCATCTCGGCAATCACAGAGTTTGAACTCCTGCCATTATGTAACTTAATAAGCGGCACTGCAAACAATCACCACCAAGTGCGAGTGTGCCCGCCATTAAATTTAGTTCTACGAAATTTAGGGCCGAATTCAATCATCTTTCTGTCTTTTTGCTTCATTGGGTGAAATCCAACTGTTCGGGTTTACTTCTGACTTTTCTCGACAGGCAGACAATATGCATAATTTTTTTTAAAGCTACAACACCAGCATTTTAGATTCCTGTCTGCTGAGTATCACCCAATGGAGGGCAGAGATGACTGAGGCAGGTCAGACCCCTTAAGTTTAGTGGAGGAAGTAAAATTCAAAGGCATAATGCTACCTCTATTTTTATTGTTTATTATTTTATGTTTTGTGTGTGTGTGTGTGTGTGTGTGTGTGTGTGTGTGTGCGTGTTTAAGATGAAAATCTCTATATACATACTAAGGCTACCTTGGAAATCTGTGACCCCCCCAACCTCAGCCTCCTGAGTGCTGAGGAAGACACACCCTAAACCTAGCTCTCTGTCAACAGATGCAAAAGTACCAATAAGTATATGATGTGTAAGCTGGCAGGTCAAGCCCGGAAGGCAATTTTCTGAAGAAAGAAGTTTGTAGGTACAGCCACCAGAGAGAGTTTTCTTCTCGTGCACTCTTACACTCTTTCTATTTTGCTTTTAGCATACAACATTTTCACACTAGCCTTGTGCCAACACACACAGTTTAGAAAGGGCTGTCTCAATCAGAAAAGGAAAAAGGCTAGATTTTAGGACATCAGAAGGGTCACTTAGCCTCAGTTCCTTTTAGGGTCATTTAGCAAAATGTCAGAATGTGTGAGCAAAATGCTAGGAA
This sequence comes from Micromys minutus, assembly GCF_963924665.1. NCBI lineage: Eukaryota > Metazoa > Chordata > Mammalia > Rodentia > Muridae > Micromys > Micromys minutus. Next base: position 198,735,281 of record NC_137969.1, on the reverse strand, counting down.
TACTCACTTGCTAGCTGACGTTTTATAGAATATGAAAAATAGTGAATGTTATATCACATTTGATATCCTTCAGAATATATGTTTCCTTAATAAAAGAGAACCATTAATGGGAATACTAGGTTGATAAAAAAAATCATTTGTCATTCTTGGAGTTGCAAATTTTCCTAAGACACTGGGATCTGCGCCACACATAGTCTTCTGTGCATGGCTGGATACCCCCTCATGTCTGACACAAGTGTCCCTTCAGATTTTTCCTTTGAAACAAATTTGTTTTCTTTCTGATGCACCTTTAAATATTAAAAATCCACATAATTCTAAGTAACTTGCTCATCATGTTTCTCCACTGGAAGGGTTTACACACCTTACTGCAACCAGAGAAGCATTCCAGTGATCACCTGGTACAGCAGCCTCCCCATGCCCACAGGACAGTAGATTCCTCATGCCCACAGCACAGGAGCCTCTCCAGGGCTGCAGAACCAGGGATCCCAGCCTTGGTTTGGTCCGGATGGCTCCTGTCATTGCCTGCACCCCATGTCCTCCAGAAGCTCTATCCATATTCCTATTATACTCTAGGCCACTTACTCCACTTATTAGAATCTCATCTTTCTTCAAAATACTTCCCACCACCCCCATTTGAGAAGCATTTTTCATGGCTCCCAGGTAAATGTACTATTCCTTATTCTGTGTCCCCATTGTATGTGCTTAGCCACCCCTTTTCAGAAGTGCACACAACACTCATATACGTCTTGTCTCTGCCTGCCAATCTTCCCTGCCATCCTTACAGCTTCTGAGGAATGTAAAATTACTACCCCCACCACCCAAGTTCAAATAAAGCCAAAGGGCTAGTACCATCGCACAGCGTGATTCATGGGGGCTCTGACTCTAGATTCATCTTTGTATCTATCATGGGGTGACCTTCACTTGCTTATCCCTTGTAAAGAAGAATTATCAAAATCCATCACAGTTTCAAAATAGAAAAGAACTGAGATTCAGTCACAAAACAGCAGGAAAATGGCAAGGCAAAAGTACCAATGGATGTGTGGCTGGCTGAACTGCCAAAAGAATAGAGCAAGTTTCATCTGTGTGCTATCCTTAAACGAAAGCTTGTGTTTATGAGTTATAAGTGAATTTGGATTTCGGTAACAGGGACCAAGTGTTCAAAAGCAGAGCTGCAAATTCTCACTGCAGAGGCTGAAGAAGGGTGTAAGCTGTAAGCTTCATTTGCCAGTAATTAAAAAAACAAACAAAAATATCAACAACAACAAAAAACCCTGACACTATGAGACCATGAGCTTCTGTCTGTATTGTGTGAAAGTTGACCTGTGTGTTCAAGACTGAAATCTTGATTGAACACTACTGTAGTTTTCTTTTTTTCTTTATAGCTTAGTCATTGTATTAATGCTTAACAATGAAGGTAAAGGAAAAAGTTGCCACTGAGTTCAACTATTTGTGCCAATCCCTTCCATCAGCCCATGGCTCTTAGCCTCCCAACACACTGTTAAAAATATGTATGGTGCACCTAGGAGAGCCACTGCCCCCTGGCAAATCCCCATAGTGAAGGCTAGCCTGGAAGGGAAGGAATCAGTAATAGAGCCATTCATAGCGAAGCACTAAATCATAGGATACAGAAAACAAATGTGGACGTCTGGAAGGGCGGGGCAGACAGATTACCTCTCCTGGATGAACATTCCTAACATACTCCGGGATCTCCTAGCTCACAAAATTAAGTGAAAGCTGGATCACAATATATCAAAAGTAGGGGAGGAAGGGAGCGCCAAGAAGAAGGGTTGGGGAAGGCAGGGAATGAGCAGGAGGGGTGAAGAGAGGGAGGGGAAACCAGAAACTGGGGAAGGGAGACAGGATCTGAGTAAATAGTTAACCAGGTATTAAGTAAAGGAGCATCCCTCAAATGAAATTCATTTGTACCAATTTGGTAATCACTTTTCATAGCAATAGGGGTATAAGGTGAAGGGGGAGGGAAGGGAAGAGGGAGAAGAAATGCTTTAGCATAAGGCTGGAAACCCAGGATTTAAAAACCAAATAGGCTACAGCTTTTCCTATTCCTCCTGACTTGGTGCCTAAACACATCTTTCTCTGAACGGCCTTGCTCCTTGGCCAAAAAGAGAAACTTATTTTCCATCTATGTAAACTCTTAGAAGAGGAGGGAACAGGAAGACTACTCAATTCAGCCCAAGAAAAATACAGCCCTTGTTCATATCTCCAAGTGTCTTGGCAACCACCCAACCTCTGCCAACGTCGGTGGTCCTGGCTTGAGGCTATGATCTGACCCAGGAATTAGACGGGTTTTGCTAACCTTCCTTCACCAGGTCAACTGGAGAAAATGATACATTTACTGAGCAGGAAGGAAGGGCAGGAAGCACATCATAGTTAACACCCCTTGCTCCCTAAGCTGGCAGAGCTTAGAGAGTCCCTGGAATTTAGCTGCAAAAGCTTTAAGGCTTGCTAAATTCTGTAATGAGAGAAGCAACCTCCAAGACAGAAGAGGAGGAAGGAACTAAGGCAGTTACAGAAAGACAAAAGGAAATCTCCAGGCCTAAAGTCAAGAAGCCAAATCTACCTGCCTTTACTTAGCAATGACATCAGTTAGCAAATAAATTAATGCAAATTTTAAAAGGGGGCATGAGAGGGAAGAGCGGTGTGTCAAATCGGTCAGGGTACCACAGTGAGGAGGAGGGTTGGAGAAGGAGGAAGAAAATAGGAAGCAGGAATCTAACAGAAAAAGAAATCCAGGAAAGGATAATGAAAGAGCACAGATCTCTCTCCTCCAGGCAAGAAGAAGGAATGGAAGCAGAGAAATGTAGCAGTGGGAGGGGCCACTGGGGAACAGACTCTGCTGACAGACAGGGATGTCTGATATCAACACTTACTGTGGGTCAGAAACTGTGGTAAAGGCCGAGGCTATGAGGACAGCCACACACATCTCTGCCCTCAGAGAGCCTGGAACTGAAACAGCATAGCATTGCAGAGGACAAGATGAGAGGCTTGAGGAGCCAAAGATGAGATATTTGAGGTGACCCCAGAAAATAGCACCTGAACAGAGACCTGAAGAAGAAACCTGTGAATCTGACGCCAGTGCACACATCCCACACGACACTGGAACGTGTGATTGGCAAAAGCAGGGTCTCACCTGACAAGAACACACAAAGTCTTCGGTATGGGAGGGGCAGAGGGTTACAACATTTCAAGTCATCAAAACTCGGTGTTTTGCCAGTTGCCTGTGGCACCAACTTGAGAACTCTCAGGGAATCTAAAAGAGCGCAGTGTGGGCTTGTGAAAATGACTCAGCTCCCTGTGCAAAGGAATCTGCCACCAAACCTGGGCTTGACCCCCCTGACCACGTTAGGAGAGAATGGGTATGTGCATACACACGCACACAGACACCCCCGTGTGTGTACGCGTGCACTCCCCCACACACATGCACTTTTTAATTTACATTAAAAACTGTTATACTAAAAGAGCTCACCATGGTTTTAGCCTGGCTGTACTGCCTTCACCTGTTTTCTGTGTAGGGGCTAAAATAAAAAATAATGCTTATACTTCGCAGCTGTAAGGTTAGGTATTAAAACTTAAAAAAGTATTGACCACCTACTATGATTCGTGCATCATGTTACAACAGTCTCACAAGAGCACAAACGCATTCCTACTCTACAGGAGAATATAAACCTTTCCTCAACATTCTGCAGTCAGTCCCTGGCCACTGCTGGACAGGTTTAAACAGTCATGTGTCTGAGCCGAAAATCCCTTTCAACACTATTTAAAAGTCATCTTTCCTTCACTTTCTCCCTTCCCCATCCTCAACTTTAGATACACTTTAAGGTCTATAAAAGCACAGACAGTATTTTTATTAGTGGGAAGGAAGACCTACTTCAAGAGAACTGAGAAAGCTAATTCAAAATATATTAACTGATGAAGAATAAACTCAGTCTAAGAACACAGGGGGACTTCTAAAGGCAAACTATTTTTATTTACAAGTTATATTATAAAATATTATCAAAGAGTTCTGTGTTCTATAATGTTGAAAGAACTGTCTCCATGCTTAGTATTTTACGGTCATAAAAGAATTATGTTCATAATAAAGACTTTGTAAAACTAAAGAAAATCAAAATAAAAATTACCTGCAATCCTAATAGTCACAGATAATGCACATGGACATTCTGTTTGGTAAACTCCATATTCTCAACTAAGACCAGACTCTCAAGAGCCCAGCGTGTAACTAGATTGTTTTATTAAAAGTTATATGCTAAACACGCACATAATACCCCCATAGTAATAAAAATATGACTTAGAATCTGAGGTACAGCTTGGTGGTAGAGTCAAACATGTATAAAACCCTGTGTTCAATCCTCAGAACTAGAAACAAAATAAAACAAAACAAAATAGATATTTGATAAGTAAATGGTCTTCTTACCCTCTAGCCTGTTGGGCACAAGAGCCCCTAGCCACAGCCAGCTTTTAAACATAAGAACTCAACCACATTAGTCTGACAAGAATCAAATTAAAGAGTCTTTCTCTCTTCTGGTTATTTCACACCATGAACATGTGAAGGCAGAGCACATGTGCTTTCTTTTCAACATTGGTACACCCAATTTAGTGATGGCACACGCTAAATGATCAATAAATATTCAATAGGCTGCTCAGCATAAAGCCATGAGGTACCTATCAGATAACAGACTAATGCCATGGTGGATGTTTATACTGGACATAAATACATGCACAAGAGAACAAAACCTAAGCTCTCCATTTTAATATACGGTAAATGGAAACAGAATAATCTTCAAGTTGAAAATCTTCATTCATCACTACTTTATAACCAAGGGGGAAAGGATGCCTCTCTAAAATGATTTAAGTGCCCCATATGCAAAGGACTCAGTCTCAATTCTGTTCCCATGTAACTTGCCACTCCAACATTCACGTTATCACACCCCTGCAGAACCAATCCACCTCTCAGGGTGCATTTTTAGGATGTATTACGAATAACAATAATTGTTAACAGCTTTCAGATCTATTTCCAGCAGCAGAAGGAATCAATATATGTATGAAAAGGGGTGATTCTGACTCACAGTCAAATTAGGAAATGAGAAACAGAGGAAAAATATGGAGATTAGGTCGCGCCTTCCAGTGAGAGGGAATATTCATTCCAAAAGTGAGGCCATGGGTCAGCTTTGAATCCAAGTGTAAGGTTAACATTTTGTCTTACTAGTAAAAAATGAATTTGACCTTGTAATATTTATATCACATAGAAACTACCAGAGACAGATTTCTTTCTGAAAGCCTTCAGATTGCATCTCGTCAAACCGTCTGTGTCAGAGATGTGAAATGTGATCTTAAGTGGTGGCCATATTTGATGGTGACAACCCAAAAGACAGGGCTGATAGAAATTTTAGTGTTTTCTTTAGAAAGAAAGAAAGAAAGAAAGAAAAAAAGAAAGAAAGAAAGAAAGAAAGAAAGAAGAAAACTGGGTTTGCCACCATTTTTGTTATGCCTGCCTAGAGGACTACAGATGTCACTGAGGATGGCTTTGGGAAGAATGTTTTTTTTTTTTTTTTTTTTTTTTTTTTTTCCATAAAACTGTTAATAGTATAGTCTCAGATGGAAATTTGAAGGAATGAATGCTGTTAACAAAGGTGCATGTTTTAACTTTTGGCTAAGACGTGTGAATGCACTCTAAAGAATGCAGAACAAAAGGGACAATGGCAAACAAGCTATAGTAAGTCTATCTTGGTGGATATTAGTAAAAACAAAGGGGTATTCTTTATCCATTTACATATTTACAGCTCACTAGGGGAAGAAAAGCATGATGAAGTTCACAGACATGGACTAGTTAGGAAATAAAGTTCTCATACATAAAGCTATTGTGGTTCAGTTCTGCAAGTGCATGTAATCCTAGTGGCCAGAGAGACAAGCCTTGTATGACAGTGTTTCAGAGACGTGTGGATACTTCGTTCTCGCCTTCCAAAGCATATGCTCCAATTCATTCTTGGAGTTATTTTGTTAGATCCTGATCTACTGTCATTAGAAAGTTTATGCCTTATGGGTTGCTAACTAAAAGAAATACACCTCTTAAAGGCCAAGCACATGATTCCTGTGACCTGATAGATCATGTCTTAGGTAAGGAGGAGGCTGGCTGTAGAGGAAGAATTCTGAAGAATCTGGAAGAGAGTGGGGGTGCAGGGGTCAGGTAGAGGTGTGCTGCAGTGCTCAGCAAATGTGACTCTGGCACATGCTGGTACCTATCACCTTGTAGTCTCTACACCCGGTCTTTTTTTTCAGTTCACTGGGGACAGTGATGTCTACCTTTGCACCCCAAGAACTATCAGTCTTCATACGTATGAAATGTGGGTTCTTAACAAGTGGTGACAATTATTGCTGTGTTGACATCCCTATTATAATTTTTATATTATCCCATATGACATGGAATACAGTCATCGATACAAAGTAATACACATCATGTGGTTTTCGTAATAATGTTTTGTGTCACGATCACAGTGCTGAAGGAGGTTGGAAAGGAAGATATGAAATGAGAGTACCAAAAATCAGGAACATAAAAAAATTTAACCTTTGCTCTGAAAAACAAGGACATAGGAGGACACACAGGAAGATTCTCGTGTGGACAGCCCTGGTTTTAAAACATACACATTAAGTACATAAGTGGACTGGGTTTGACCCTGGGAGAATGATTTCTGACTCCTGTCATATAAGAAACATATATTTGGATGAAGTAAGGAAAACTCTCAGATAAAAATAATCATCACTTAATGAATATCTACTAGTCATCAATTCCTATGTGCCTCAATTTCTCTTTCCTAAAATAGAAATAATCACTTTAAGGAAAGAACGCAGCCATCGGCTGATATTCATGCTGCTGCTACACTGATCTTCCTGCCACACAACTTACGGATCCGCTTACCCCCACAGTAACTGTAAGCCACAGAGCCACTACTTGGAGACAGAGGGTTGACTGGAGTCAACTAGAAAAATCTTTGCCTTGATATGGTTTTAAAAAGGCATCACTGCGAAGAGCTGTAGACAAGACTGATAGTTCAAGGGGACTGGTCTGGTAAAAGAAAAGGAGTCTCAGATCTTTGTCTCAAGCAATGAGGAAATGAAAGATATTTATGAGATAGTAGAAATGGAGTGGGGGAGAAAAGAGCCATGAACCTCCTCGTGAAATGTCATGTAGGCCACCATTTACTGAATGCTGCAACCAGATCAAGCAGTGTGTCGTTTTGATATAATCGTGTCACTCACTTATCCCAGTATTACTCTGAGAATTTGCCTTTAGCAGATGACAGCAGAAGCTGAAGTTTAGATTACATACATGCTCAATACAGCTGCCCGATGGCCAGACGTGAACCCAAATTCATCTAATCCAAAAACCAGCCATCTTGGTCTCTAAACTGGTGTCCCATAGCAGCACTTAAGATGATAAACATGTGGCCTGGCTGGAAGGATTAATTGATATTGATTCCTCTATCCTTCAAAACGCATCTCCTTGGTATCTCAAGTGAGAGTCATAGCCATTTTCTGAAGGCAGGATGCAAATTTCAATCACCAATCATCAATATTTTGAAAGGCATAACAACACAGAGGAGACATTCTTAAAAATCTATCAAGGACTATAAATAGCATCTGTACCGTTTTGCATGAAAACAACCCTGTTTGTGGACATTGTTGCTGCTCCTTCCACTGGGCCAAGGTCTGTCAGTGGAAAGGAGAATGACTCCTACAGAGGCAGAGTGAAAGAAGTTTCTAAGCCATAGAATCAAAAAGTTCATTTCTTGAAATCGGATGCTTTCAATGGGTTGTTTTGAAGACATTGTTCATATCTATTCAAATAGACCCCAGCCCGATCTAATGTTAATCTGTCCCTCCTAACTGATCCTTACAAAGCCTTAGACCACTGCTTACAAAAGGAATGTAGTTTATTACAGTTGTTGCACTCCAAATGAATATTGATTTCAATCTCAGGATGCTATGAAAGGACTTGCATCAATTACACAGTACATCAGAGTCATAATGCGAGTTACCTAGTTCCAATGATGCACACAGCAAATCAATCATTCACTTTCACACACCTTAGAAGAGGCACCAGCCACCATGAGCTTCCTTTATCTCAGCCTTGAAATGAGCCAAGCAGTGCAAAGCAATGATAGAAAAGGAAACCTTCCCCGGGTTTTATAAACCATAGGCTTCTGTCAGAAAGCCATTATAATTACTCCCTTTCAAGTGGGCTGTGTGTTAATACAAATACAAATGAGGGGGTAAAAAAATGAAGCCATAATGACAGCATTATGAGGGGAGGTTTCTCCTTTACATTATTTATTTATTCAATGGAAAATTATTTGGCAATTATGATAAAGCAACTGGAGGACAATGACTTTCCTTTGAATCACTAATTAAAATGCTGATTGCCTGTGGCGTGAGATGTGTGGTTATGGTCAAACAAGAACCTTCATTGTACTAAACAGCTTGGGCTGGCCTGACACCTGGGTGGTGAGGGGACCGTAGGAATCAAGCTGACTTCATTACTAAATTCAAACTCATTTTTATTCAATGAAATCTGAGGATAATATTTTGAACTTGAGCAAGATAATGCTGAGGCCAGTAATCTTGAAAAAAGGAGGGAGGGTGGGAGGGATGCAGGGAAAGAGAGGGAAAGAGGAGAGAGAGAGAGAAAGAGGAGAGAGAGGAGAGAGAGAGAGAGAGAGAGAGAGAGAGAGAGAGAGAGACAGAGACAGAGAGAGACAGAGAGAGACAGAGAGAGACAGAGAGAGAGAGCCCATCTTTCCAGGTTCTAAGTGTGTATTTGGCACATTTTATGTAGGGTCCTGGGAAAGTGATTTCTTAAGGTGAGCTTGTACTTCCTGTGTCCCTTACACTTCTCGTCTGACCACCTTTATGCATGGGCAAGTATCAAACACACATCTCCTTCTTAGCATTAGTGCATTTTAAACAGATGATTCCCTTCAGTAATGGAAGAATCACTTGGCTATTAATTGTGAAGAGGAAATTGCCTATCATATAATGAATCTAGTGCTTTGAATTTTACGAACTAAAATGATAACTTTCATAACACTAAAATAGTTATTTTTAAAATGAAAATATGTTTTATTGCCACTTGTTTATTGTCTTTAAAGAAGCCTGCTGAATCCATAAGGTAAAAGTAAGGTGACTACCATTAACCTATAACATCATTTAAAAATGAATTTTTTCTCTTTTTTTTTTTTTTTTTTTTTTTTTTTTGGAAAGAACCATTCTCTCCCTGAATGAGTAGCACGTGGATTTGGAAGCATTTGCTTCCCATGTGGACATTCCCTCCAGAGTATCTCTCAAGAAGTTCAGTCTTTGCACAGTCCAGAGAAGAGGTGGACCCCTCCTTGGAAGGCAGAAACTATCCCACTTGGAAGCGTCAGGGTCATCCTGGCCTCCTTCAACTTCCACTCCTGTGTGTGTTCCACATCACAAGACAAACCCAAAGAACCCCTAATGGCTAATCATTGTCCACAATGAAAATATACCCCTTCCATTTGATGTTACATACGCTCTCAAAGCCTTAGTTTCTTTGCATATAATGCATTTGACCCAGGATGTTCTAAACGAATCCTAGCTACTTCTTCTGACTCAACTGTCAGGTGTCAGGTACAGAGCTAAAGCTCTATGCCACCAACCTCAGACACGGATGGGCTTCCTCATATACTCTCCTGAGACAGAAATGCGACGACACACATGGCTGCAGTAATTTGCTTCAGAGATGACAGGGCCAGGCTCGATGTTCAAGCCACCATAACCGCTGGACTCCCAATGATCACCCATTAATAAATGATGATGAACTATTCATCAGACTCAGATTAAAGCAGCATTTCTTTAAAGACTGGCCTTCAGCTTGATTAATTTATCTTTGGGGGGTTCCCTTACTCATCGCCTGCAACTCCCTTCCTACACAGTGCGTGTGCTCATAAAGAGGCCACAGTCACACTGTAACAAGGCTCTTCCCTGGTGACCTGTGCACAGTGAGGTCCAGCCACCTCAGGAGTTTCTCCTGATCTGCTGGTGTAGCCCTCAAAACTATCAAGAGTAAATAAATAAACATGTGGCTGACAAAGGTGACTACTGTCTTTCTCACCTTCTGTCCATCTGTCCATCTGTGCTCCTTTTTATACCAAGTTAGGTATTCTCAGCTTATTTTCCAAAATCTCAGGAAATTAGCGCATTTCTTTTTCCTGTTCTGCAGATTCCCAAGCGCTGGCCCTTCCATTGCAGGGCTGAGCCTGCACCAATTCCCAAGAACAATCCCACAATCCCTTCCTGCAGGTAGATCTTGGGCCACCTAGATCAGGAAGCAGGTCATCTGGGACCTCTCCTCCCACTGGGGGTGCCACATTTTTCTAGGCTGACATGTTGCCTTTTCTGATGTGGAAAGCTGTTATCCTTTACAGAGAGAACAGAAGTCAAATAGAATTTACTACCATTTGCTTCTGAGTCGTCAGTTTTTAACACTCTGCCATCTGCCCCAAACAATGCAAATCGGCAAATATTTATGGAGTGCCTACAGCATGTGAGTATTTTTATGAGAACAAAGAGAATACAAGGATGGCACAGTGTGCTTCAAAAAGTGGGAAGAGGCAGAGCCCAGTCTAGGAAGAGAAGTGAGACACAAAAATGGCCATATACGATAGAGGTAAGAAACAAGCACCCGGGGAAAAACAGCTGCAGGGTCCCAAAGAAGAGGGTCCAGTCAGGCGATGGTGAACTAAATTTTCCTTTCATTCTGTTTCTGTTTGGATATGTCATTTTAAGTCTTTTAAAACTTAGTATCTTAGATGTATGCATTTTCAAAACTGATTTTTCCTGCCCCCTTTTGTGTGTGACAAACTGCCCCTTTTTGTATTGTGAAGTTCATCGATCACTGTGACTGCCTGTATATCATGTCTGAAGCCTCGCACACCCGTGGACCATCTTCCCCCAACCAGTCTTGCACTCACTAGTTCATTATTCATTTATTACACAAAAGGACCATCAGCTGAACACCAGGACACGCTTTCAAGTCAGGTCACAGCGTCACATGTCCCCGGTTTCAGACTATGTATTGTGGACTACAGCCATAGACTATGCATTGAAAGATCCCTAAACACTGTGACAGTTGGAATTGTAAGACTAAGGTTCCTACTGGAACAGTGAGATGGCTCCATGGGTAAAGGCACTTGTCACCAAGCCTGACTTTGGCCCCCAAAATCCACACAGTGAGAGGAGAGATTCAATGTTCAAGGGTAAGTACAAATGCACACATACAAAGTAAATACTAAATAAATAAAGTTTAAGAGAATACGGTGTTTTAATCAATAAAATGTTTAAATATGCTTCCAACCTCAAGTATCCAATCTAGCTGTGTATAGCTTCCACCTGGCCAACAAATTCTGCCCTTATTTAGAGCCCACTGAGGACAGCCAAGTGTTCCACTGCTTCCTCCGTCATCTGGAAGATCATTTGGAAGACAAGTCATACATTCTTCAGATTCTTGGCAGGCTATCTTCAAAGGAAAATCTGCAGTGTTCTGAGGTCTCCCTAAGCAGAACAGCTCAGCCTCCTCTGGTTCACACTGTGGCTCCAACTACTTCTGCAGAGTTATCCCATCCACAGCAAAATGCTTTCTACATGTATGTTTATTTTTATATTTATAAATATCTCTTACGTACCACTTCCATATTCAAAAGAATGATGCTTACTGTTGAAAGACATGAAAGTATAGATCAGAAAGATTTTTTTAAATTCAAATTAAATTTCTACCTAGAAAAAAATCTTTAACATTCTTAATACATTTTTCCTGCATATATGTTCATTTGTATATACAAATATATGTCTGTGTACATGTTTATGCCCTATAAGTATGTATGTGTGTGTGTGTGTGTGTGTGTGTGTGTGTGTGTGCATTACATGCTGACCTATGAACTGTGCGGTGAATGCTCATGGTGTTTTTAATTGAACCATGGTTTCTTGCTGAGAGAAAAGCAAATCCTTTACTGTAAGCCCTTCCCATCAGTCCTTGAGCCAAGAATTGCTCATAATCCTCTGCCACAATTCAGTTTCTGATTAAAACCTGTACTTTATACTCTTGATTTCCAAAGAACAGTTAAAACCTAGATCTGCCCTTCTTCTTATTGGTCAAATATTAGTTTACATTTCTCTTATTTTTATCTTCTCTGTACCCTGTAATTTCCACTGCAAAGCCATCTTTGCCTGAGTCTTCAGTCAGCCTCCTTCTCCCCAGTACACCAATCTAGAAAAACAGATGAAGACGGTTTATACGCTGCTTCACCTTGCAAGACTCTAAATTTTAGAAATACTATCCAGGGCTTTTCACACCATCTTCCTTCTGGATTCATCAACAAGCACATCTCCTGTTGGTCCACAAGTACAGAGGTTTCGCAGAGCAACCCTGAAGTATCTGCCTCCAGAATGTGTGTGTGTCTCTTACAACTGTTCTGATCAACTCAGTTTCCTTCCATTTCCATCAGAGGTCTGGAACCTCAGGTCTGGTCCTCAGGTCTGGAGCACAAGCTCCTGAGACACTGGGCACTTGTGATGATTCCTTAGTGTCAACAAACATACTCAGGGAGCCTGCCTGTGCTGTGGGAAGCAGCCCAGACTGCTGTGCCACTCTACTGGGCAGAGGTGCCGCTTTCTATACAAAATCAAAAGCCTATATTCACCAACTCTGAAAGAGTCACTGATAATTGACTGCTGCTGCTGAATTCTTCCTTGAATATTGGTTCCATAATTTTCTCTGTTCAAAAATCATGTGTTTTATTGGCATATAATATAACCCGTATTCTGATTAGAAACAATGCAATGCTTTGTGTGAACGTGTGTGTGTGTGTGTGTGTGTGTGTGTGTGTGTGTATGTGTGTGTGTGTGTGTGTGTGTGTGGTGATCAACTTAGAAAAAAACAGACAAGTAAGTTGGAATGAAAAGCAAACAGAGTAGCTTTTCAAGGCAAATATTAACCAGTTATCATATAGATTGTGGTAACATTAAAATGAACCTAACATAGGACATACAAAATTACCCAAATAATAAACAAATAAAAATTGTTTTTAAAGAAACAAAATCTAGAATTAAATATTATAACTCAAGAAGCTAAAATAGGAAAATTGTTTGATAGTTCAACAGGTTTAGATATTTACAAAAAACAAACATGATGTATTATTTTTATACATTAAGCTTTCAACATATATCATTGACTAATATGTCATATGTCCCATTGTAGAGATAATAATGATGATTTTTCTAACCAGTACATGATCATCATGTTAAGATTAGGTCCAAAGAAAATTAGATCCAATGAATGGTACCTAAATTTTTATTAAAATTTGAATAGATATTTTTAATTGGCAACACTAATTATACAAACATACATTCCTCTCTAACTATATTTTTATTTTGGTACAAAAACACAATATTCTGGAAATAATTAATACGCCCAGGAAATAAACACTGTTCCCTCATTTACTACCCATGTCTCCACCATAATGTGCACCTCATCTTGCCCTAAGCGACATAACAGTGTGGACTTAATATTAACTCAAAGGTATTTCTATCTCTTTGCCTATTCTAAACTAGACCGTGACATTTCTAATGCATGCTTTTTAACTGGCATCTGTCTCCCAGTGCACAGTAAGATGACAGGGCTAGTCCTGCAGTAAAGGGGCTTCGGGTGCTTTTCTTCTGATTCTTCTTCATCGGTTGTATGTATAAAAATGTGGAACTGGGTTTATTTACAGTTTGAGCTTATTGTAACAGTTTCAGTTTGTTGTTGTCTTGGAAATAGGATGACAACAATTCTGAGGGACAGAGGGACAATGCACACTTTCCCGCATAGTCCTCCCTCTTGAGTTGTCTGAGGCAAACATAGTAAGTGGGAAAAATCTGTTCAGAAATACAAAAGACAGTATTTTCTCATTAAAAACAAAAACAAAAAGTTGCTTCAAAGTAAGGAACTTTATCTATGATGTGATATACAGTTATATACTCTTCAACTCTACCTTGATGCAAAAACCACATCAGGTTAACTGGAAAAAAAACAACACACAGGCACACACATTAAGATCAATGAATAGAGTTAAAGTTCATTTTTAAAACAAAAATGTACCTTTAAAACTAGGAAATTATCACCAAAATTTAAAGTGGTCATATTTCTTGAGGTGGGATAGTGGGTATTTTTAACCTTCATATTTCTGCATGCTATATATTTCATAAATAGGATAATTATTTGATATTTATAATCAAAAAGGCAGTAAACTATTAACATCTTAGATCTAACTTTAAATTCATTATCATAAAACAGAAGCAATGAAATGAATCAATAGTTAGGATCCTGAATCCCATGTGAGGCATTTTTATAGGTGCTCATTACATCTGCTAACTCTCCAACGCCTACAGCGAGTGACTGTGAACATTCGCCAACTACAGAAACACAAAGATCTCCTTCAGGGTCAAGAATCCTGTGTGTACATGGCACAACAACGAACAGCTACATTCACTGAGGAAACCAAAGCAGATGTGTTCTCCAGGCATGGAGCATAGGACCAAAGAATAACATGACTTCCCAACCTCCCCTGCTCATTGAATTGGTGTATTATAGCAAGAGGGCAGCCATCCAGTGAGGAGACATCAGTACCTGGGCAGACATTAGGTGATGGGCAGTTTGCTCAGAAAACCCATCTGTCCTCTCTCTCTTTAATCTTTAGAAATACTTCAACTGGGAACCACCACTTTTGATACTGGTTGGGTTTGGTCTGAGTTTATTTCATTCATTGACACTCATGACTATCTACTTATGCTGTATATGTTCATAAGAAGATACAACTTTGAGGCTGAAAATATAATACATTTTCCCTGCCAGTTTAATTTTAAGGCTCTAATGGAGTCTGAATCAAAAAAGTTAAACCCTCAGCTAATGAGTCTTACCTTTTGAGAAGAACAGAGCACAGGGTTTAGTGAACTGGTAGTTCTTGTTCAACTTGGTAATGTACAGCTTACCTTCAAGTAATCCAATATTAAAGAGTTGTTACTTAGAGTGAATATCAACCAAGGACTTGGCTTCATGCGGAACAGGTCTTAGCTCGCTTCTACACTGAATCCCTGCTGAAGTTGCTACAAAGAAGAGTGAGTCATTGAAAGCTACACCAGGTGGTCATAAAACGTGCAGCACTTTCCCATACCTAATAAAGTCTTCTGTGTTTGTTCTGTGTAGAAAAGTCAGAGAGGGGCTTGGACAGGATGGAAAGAAAAAAGGAATGAAGACTGGGACAGCACAGCTCCCACCAACCTGAGCCAGGGAACCTGCAGGCAGGACTGGAATCCTGCAGCCAGGACTTGGAATCCTGCAGACAGGACTTGGAATCCTGCAGACAGTTTCACCTGGAGACTTGCCTGGATGATAATGGAGCTTGGGAGGATAAAGAAAAACTTCTAAGAGGAAGAAAAGGTCAAAAGACCTTCCCAACACAGAAACCTGAAATCTCCATTCATCTTTTCAACAAATAAAAGTAGACCTCGGACAGGCTGCCTCAACTCCCAGAGCCTGCTATGCATGACAGGTACCGTGGAGGTAGGAAATGGGTATAAACCAGGATGAAAGAGAAAAACATGAGCCCATCTGGCTCATAACTAAGTTTGTCCCTAAGCAAACGTAATGCACAAAGATTCCAGCCTACAGGAAAACCAGGCAGGAGAGGCCAGCTCTGCTTAGAAACTTGTGGTTTCCTGTCATTTATAAACATAGCCCTTCCCACATGGACAGGAGCAAAGCTAGTAACAGAATATTGCTGGGTTCACTTCTCCATTTAGCTCCTGAAACTTAAAGTTGTTGTAGCTTTTGGGAAGCTACTGTCATTTACCAAGGACATTGTCCACACAGTTAATGTTTCAAGAAAAAAAAGAGGACCAGTCTCAGGTCTACTTCCTGGCATGATCCACCAGTTCCCCATGCTCAATGTGAACAAAGAGGCTCCTGTTAAATAGCAACATTTCCCTCAACCAGTGCAGTCTAGCATGGACCCAACAGAACAGAGGCCCAGGCCATTAACTAAACTGGTTTTTAATGATCAGATGATTAGAACATTTTATTGATTGGGATCTAAAATTTTATTGAATGTCTTATATTTGCCTGACACTGTTCCTAGTCTCACCTAAGCCACGGAGGACAACTGTTACCTCTATTTACTGATGAGACAGAGGAGTTACAGAATGAATGCAGCAGCAATGCCTATGGACTATGATGGCGGACACCTTCATTTTAGGATGGAAGAAAGAGGGCAGGAGGTGGGTAGCATCGCAGTCGGGCCTTGGACAAGTTTGTCCTCTGGAAAGAGATAGCAAGAATTTCTGCTCTGCCTTGAAACTCAGAAGCTATGGGCTCTTCTGCAAATTGCATTCTCTCTCTAAACCTAATTTCTTCACTTTTATGTGAAGGAAAAGAGAGCTCTTCTATGTTCCTATGGACCAAGATTTAGTATGGATGAAAAAGATAAGGATGTAAACAGTACCTGGTCCAGCTGAAAGCTCACACTCAAAAAGCACAACCCTAGCATTATAATAATGCTAGTGTTACACTGCAATTGTGCCCTGCTAACACCTCCATGTGCCTAAGCCCCAGCAGTAGCATCTCACACTATACCACATCTCTTTTCCAAAGATAATGCTGGAGCTGCCCTGACTCTCACAGCCCCTCCCTCACTTTGAACTCTTTCCCACTAGTCCAGACTAGGCACTTCGGCATAAGTCAAGATAAAACTCTCCTAAGAATGTGACATCAGCTAGTAGCCACAGGCCACTTGTGTCCCTCTGGTTCTTTCATATAAGCAGGTTCATAACTGGGTGTTTAAAATGGATGGCTTAGAGTGCTCGTTTTTTTTAGGCATTCCACTCTTTCAGGAAGGGAGTTGTCATCCATATTTCTCTTATTGTCTTTTACTGTTTTAATAAGTGAGGGGTTGATAACAGATCTCCAATAAATCCTTGCTGCCTTGAAAACCCAGTTTCTCTCTGGGTGTAAGTCAGTCTCTTTGCCTGGCTATCTGTTCTAGGTCTGAACTCACATGCTCTATCTGTTTACAACAGTCACATTTCAAAACAATGTGACTGCTTAAGCTAAGATATGCTGGTGTCAGGTCCTTACTGATTTCTCTTGAGATGGTAGCACACAAAATCACCTTCCCCAGCACAACGTGAGCCACACAGGTGAAAATTCCTGAGGCCAGATGGACTATAACACTAACATGTATAATATTGACATGAAACTCATAACTCACTGACCATGGGGGGGGGGTCAAGCCACTGCTTCTGCTAAGTTATTGAGTTTCTAAACTTTCACAGTGTTCCGAGATTTTGTGTACATTCAAGGCCTATGCAATAAATAAATCACATGCCCATTTTCCTGAAGTAGAAATCTCAGCTAGATTTCACTTCCTACAAAACCATCAAAATTATGACTGACTGTAAATTTCATGTGCTATAATCTTACATTTAAAACTTTGAAGTCCTCATTCTTTATATTCCTTCAGTAAAAAAAAAAAAAAAAAAAAAAAAAAAGTCCAACTTTTTTATATGTCAGTATCTAATGTCTTGTTAAAACTCATGGTTTTCCATTCTACAGGTCTGTCTGACGAATTACCTCTGTCAGAGGTAATCATTTGATCTATCAGTGGGCTTCTCTACAGCTTTTTTAAATGGGTACACATATATTTGTGGACACACAGATGATTGTGACTTGTGTGTTTATCATGAATGGTGTGATGTTGTATGGACCATTCTACAACTTGCTCTATTTAAGGTTTATTTTAGTTATGTGTAGATGTGTCTGCCTATATCTGTGCCTATATATATGCACACCAACACAGGTGTTCAGAGGCCAGCGACATTCAACATCCTGGAACTGGGATTACAGACAGTGGTGAGCTCCCTGGAGTGGGTGCCGGATTCTAATCCTTTGGAAGAAGACCAAATGCTCTTAACCACAGAGCTATCTCTCTAGCTCCTATAAGTTACTTTTAATGTCTCAAGAAATTTCCTTGTCAGTTAAGAAAATAAAAACAGGCAGCTTGCTCCTCATAACTGCTGGTTTCCACACTGCCTTGAATCAGCTTCAAAACATTTGTCTTTTCCCCATTTCCTGGTTTTCTAAGTGCTGTCCAGTGATCACCCTCTCTGCTGTTTGCTTTTGTTCTCTGTGCCACACTGTTAGGAAGTCCTTTAACTATGTGTGTGTGTGTGTGTGTGTGTGTGTGTGTGTGTGTGTGTCTTGATTTCTAACTCTTCAATACATGGCATATTACAAGGTACTTTTTCTGGTGCTACACTAGAATAAAGTTGAACTATGTTTTCCACCTATGTTGTGCTTAGAGGTCACGTCTCGGGAACAATGGGGATCAACACATGAAGACCCACAGGCTAATTCTACCAATTTCTTGGGTTTTGTGTGAACATACCCAGTCTGCTGCTTTAGACAAGGCTGCTCCTACACCACAACATCAAAGCTGAACAGCTGCAGCAGAGCCCACTCAGCCACTGAGCAGGAAAGGCCATCAATCCTAGGAAGCCTGCTCACCCCAGAACAGGAAATAGTCATCCCTAGGACACTTCTGTCTCTACAAAACACAGGTTAAAACACCAGTATTTTTCAATTTAACTCAGGATATATAGCCATGTTGGCTTCTAAAAAGCGAACCAAAGTTGCGTGCCAACTGAAAAACACAATATTTCTTTTAAATTCTACAATTGAATCTATGTGACTTAATGTCCTATCTATTCTGGATACTTTATAATTTGGGGAGCTAACTGAATGAATTCATTAGGGATTCTCCTTAAACAGCAGTGTGTCCTTCAGCCTGATTAGTAATTTAGGCTATGATTTTTCAGAAAAAAACCTGTGAGATGTGAAATAAGAATATAGAATGAGGCAACTGGAGGGATAAGTGAGTGGCAGGCTTCCGGATGTCCCTGTGCCATCAGCATCTGGGAAGCTTGTCTTGGATTCTAGGAGAATCTTTGTTAGTCCCATGTGCTGAAGTAACTACAATTCCTATTGTACTGAGAAACTCGCAGTAGGACCGCCATCCATTTAAAATCAGTACAATGCTTACTACAAATTCTACCTACGGTTTTATATTGCACCGACTACAGGATTTATGGTAGAGTTGGAGAATAGGTGTTCATACACAACAGCAACATCATGTGACCTTATCTCTCCATTCTCAACATATAATAAACTGGCATTCACATGCTGTTAGTAGGTCCTATCACCTATCTAAACAATGTGAGAAGACTCAGTGAAGCCAAGCCCAATTATTAGATTCCCAAAATATTTTTGTTACTTTCTGCTGGACCTGCCCGGTTGTACCAGACTTCTATTACAGTCATTGTCTCGTGCCAGTGTTTTTCTCCAGTCCTCATTGTTAAGTGCTATACAAACTGTAAAGAACATCCTGGATATTGCACAACAGCCAGACACAGGCTTCCCCCTAAAAAGACAAAGAATGGAGAAAGGAGTTTTGTTTGTTCAAAATGAATAGTGATGATAATTTTTTCAGTCACCTATAGCCTGCCTATCAGAAGAGTTATAGAGTCCTTCTTGGTGACCTGGCAAACTCTTTCAGGTGACATGCTATAGCAGGCCACAGCTACCCTTCTTCTGGCAACTCGGCTAAAATGAAACTAGTAATGACGTTTGACGATGGTGCTGTTGTATGAGACCAGCGAAGAGGAGGAGCAGATAGAGCAATGTTGTTTCTACCAAAGCCTTAGAAGCAAAGCGAACGATAATATAATTGCCCTAATTCTGTATAAGATGTTCTACAGATTATAACCCCAAATTCTACGCTCAAGCTTGTTGTGCTCGGCCCCCTGTGCCTCCAAGGCCTGCTTTTGGAGTTCTGATTGGTAAGTTAAGAAGGGAAGAGGTCGGGCCACTGAGTGGAAAGAGGGGATCCACGGAGTCAGACTAAACCAAAGATATGATGGGGATGAGAAATAATGCAGGGCCATGACAGACTTTTAAGTCAACATCATTGCTTCTACACCCTCTGTTTGGCCAACCAGTCAGAGAGAAGTTTTATGTTTTTGACTACAGCTGTTAGGATTGAGTGCGGAGGGTTAGGGTCAGAGTTCCTGTGAGAAGATTAATGTCATAACTATAAGTACACAGGTCGGTAACAAGAGGCCAGGATATAGGAAAAATGAATAGAGGACTATCTTGTTGAAACATCTAAATCGCCAACAGAGACCTTGAAAAGCTCTTCTAGAGGCTGGATTTAAAACTGTTTTCTGGATTCTGAAGACCCTAGGGACAAAGGACATCCTGAGGCAGCTGCCTTAAAACTTTGAGGAGATTCCTTCAGCCCAGAAAGCTTCAGCTTTCTGACTTTAGTCTACCAGATCCTTCCCTCAGTCTTCAGGGCCAGACTGTTCCAGTCTAAATTTCTTCAGGTGAATCACCTTGTCTATTTGGGGTTCCAAATTACTCAGTGGCACAGGTCCCTCTTCCCAAACCAACTTCCCAAGCTATCATGAGCTAGTTCTAGGTGAGGAACTGTGGTAATATCTGACTTATATCCCCCAGTAATCACATAAGCTGGACCAAGTGAGTACAGAAAGCATGTACTAAAAATATCATCACAATTACTGTCCAGCTAACACCTGGCTACTCATATGTCAGGCTGTTTCAAGCATTTCTCATTTATTACTTCATGCAACCATCACATGATCTTAAGAACAAAGGCCCTGTGCCCACTATAGCTAGAAAAATGAGGTTGAGCAATTTTCCTAAGTACTGTGTTGGATTGCAGAATGAGATGGCCAGAGCCATCTTACTTACCTAACCACAATACTACACCACATCTCTTAAGTCACCTTGGCAGTAATGTCAGGGAGGGCAAGGTCTTAAAACTAGCTTCCATGCTCAACCTTAAGAAACCACATCAGTGTGAATTTTAACTCCAGTTAAATGTCCACACTATCCATTTTTCTTGACTTGAAAATCAGTACACAAGAGACAATGCTCAGAATTTCCCCCATACCCCATAAAGCAAATAATAATCTTAAGTCTTTCAACTGCTACTCAGCTTACACTACCAAAACATCTTACTTGGATTTCTTCGAAATCAAAACCACCTGCATATATTCAAGGAAGAGCACTTGTGAGGTTGTTACATTCCTTTCTGAAAGCTTCATTTAGTCACCTTCCAGAGATCCCCTTTATGGACACAGAAAATCTTAAACTGTCTCTGTTTGATTGTGCTTGCCTGGGGCATTAAGTCCAATCCACCATGTCTCACCTCAGTAACTCCACACAGACCAGACAATTCCTGCAGTCAGCTTCCCCCAAGGGGTTTGTTAAGTTTCACATGCATTTAGTCCTGCAGCTGCCCTGCTCAAGTTGATAAACTTGTAGCTAAATTCTTTCTACAGCAATGCGCTGCTGGGCTTATGTTTTTTATCACCAGGAGAATAAATACTGCAAAAGAAGCTGTTACTATGTGTTAGTGTTATCCATTCGTTTTTAGCATAATTGAGCTTACATTGCAATTTCTCAGTAACTGATAAGTATATTCTGTGGATGTGGTTAAAAGGTGACAGGAATTAAAAAGGGATAATACTTAAATGTATTTTATAGCAAGAAAATGAAGGAATTCTGATGTATTACAGTAACAAAATGAAGCAGAAATTATGGTGGAATTTCATTTTTATTAAAATTCAGAAGTTGCTATGACACACCTAGACAGAACTCTTTGAAAAGGAGCCACTACGCATGCAAAAATTTCTCTACTCTAATCCTGTTCCTTACACAGAGAGTTTGAATGATTTGCCAAGGTCACTAACACCAATGACAATGGTCAGGGCCAGATCATTGGTCTCCTAATTGTAATCAGTGCTGTGTGAAGCACGGTCCAGCCAATAGCAATAAAACATCTGCACCCACAAGTGCTGTTTGACATCTGAAATCCAATGCATATTAAATCAACACACTGTGGCCATGCAAACCTTCACTCATTTCAGTGTTACCAACAATATCACACAACACCAACTGTTATCTCCCCTCTGCAGTCTGCTTGTAGCATAAGTTTTGGGTTTTTTTTAATAGAATATCTGCTATGTAGTCTTTAACAATATCATACATATGGGATGTAGCCTGACCATGTACACCCAAAACTCCTCAGTCCTCCTCCCCTGAGGAATCCTCAAAACATCCCCCATTGCCTTTCCTTTCCTCTCTGTTTGCTGTTGTTTTCTTTCTGTTTATAATCTATGGGGTCCAGTTAGCGCTGCCTGTTGGGATGTCAACAGCCTTGTTGGCTTAATGTTGTGCAGGTCTTGTGCAGGTAACCTGAACTGTGGGTTTAGCAGTGCCATGGGCACATGAACTGTGTCCAGAAGATAGTATCTCTCATTCTCTGGCTCTTCCATTCTTCCTGGGCTCTCTTCTGTGTGAGCCCCGTGCCTTGCAGGGAAGGGGGTGATGCAGATGTCCTAGCTGTCATTTAATTTAAAGTCCTGCTTTGCCCCAATGGAAAGCCTTTCCGGAAGCTTCTCTTGTTCTAGACTTCTACCTTCCCCATTTCTGCAAGGCACAAAGCCACTGGCTGGTCCTGCACCAGCATGCCTGCTGTTTTCACTCAGTCCCTAACAACTTGTATTTGTCTCTTTACAGCCTGTCAGGAGCCTACACAAAACCCAAACATTCTTCCCTGGGTAATTTTTGATTCCTCTTCTCAGAAGCCATCAATGGCTCCCAACTGCCTCTTGAATCAAATGAAAACATGTATCCCAATGATTATCTTCACTCCTAAGTACCTTTATCTTCATTCCAATGCATTTTTCCAGCAAGTCTTTGCTGAGTAATCATCTTGTGCCTAGTTACATGCTCTACCCTGTGGGAAATTGTAAGATATATGTCACACTCCCTGCCCTTATGGATCTTAACAATCAATGTGGAAAGACAAAACATGCACACAGCAAACATTTTTACAGCAAGAAACGATGCGTCTGACTATGTACCAGGGAGTCTATGAAACACATCAATGCTTATCGGGAACTATGGTGTCTGTATAAGCTAGGGAAGCTCTAGAGAGGCATGGGGAAACCTATGCCCTAGAAGAAGTATATATACCTAAGGTAGGAATTGGCTTGTTCTATGCTCAAGAGTCAGCAGCAGGAAGTCTACCTGGCCTAGCGCCTTCTTGGGGCTAGTAATTAGAACTGAGACAGGGAAGGAGGCAGCCAGGGAATAATAATGATTCTGTAGGAGTACACTAAGGTACTTGGCACTGGGGAGGAAAGAGTTACTGAAAACACCACAAGGACAAAGTGACAGCTTACCAATGACAATATTCAGCATGGAACTTTAGGTAGGAAATTATTACTATAATAAAATCATTATCAAACCACTGCGATTATCGGGAAATTGGTTTGTTAGCATCCACTAACAAAATCATCTACAGACAAAAGAAGGAATGAAGCACAGGCCAAGGAGATATGCTGAAGGTGCCTCGCAAATATGGAAAGAAAGAGAAATTATGGTCACAGTGTCATGCTCAGGTAATACAGGACAAAGCAATTTAAAATGAATCCGGGGAGGAGGAGGAGGCAGTAAGGCTGGTGATGACAGGACAGGCTGCAGAGAGGAGCCCAAAGTACAGGTGGGAGATGAGAATGGAGTCTCCATTTGTAAGACACTAACAAAACTGGAAACAAGAGGGTGCTATGTGTCTTCCAGAGCCATGTTCCTTCCTGTACAGCGCCACCTCCACTGTCCCCCAGCCCTTAGTTGGTATTGCAGCCAAGAGGCTAAGTTTTCCAGTTGGTATACTATGGGTAGGATTGTTTCCACATGAGGACCACATGTATCTCCCATGGGCAAGAAATTCAAGGTAACCTTCAGAAATACAGTGAATGGAGTTGAAAGCTTGCCTGTCTATATGAGACCCTTTCTCAAAATAGAAAGGAATGAAGGAAAAAGAGATGAAGAGAAGGGAGGAGAGAGAGAGAGAGATAAGAAGAGAGGGAGGGAGAAGAGGAGGAATGGAGAGAGGGAGGTAGGGAGTGATGGAGGAAGAGAAATAAGGATACAGGGATGAACTTAGAACCTATAAGAATATTCCTATCATCCAAACCAGCTGGATTGGATTTGAATGTTTGAATAACTACACTAAGTAGAAGGAGTAGGCAGAGAAAGGTCTGGGAATATGATGTAAAAGTACACAACTTTGAGATCGATAGCTGAAACTGATTGGTCAGCAATTAGCCTATTCTAATATAGCTGGTTTCTAGGAGAACTTTTCAGCCCACAGAATCTCAGCTGTTGCATTAAAGCTTGAACCCAGCCCTTCTCAATGCCTAGCCCCTTTGTTTTTGGTTGCTTGGTTTGTTTTGTTCTTCCTTTCTGGCTACTTCCTAGAAGGATTCCTGCCAAACTAGTCCTTGTTCTTCCTGGCTTTGTGCTTCTGCATACATTTCACATCAGGTAGCAAAGCAATCCCTTTCTGCAGCTGACAACACCCACTGCACTCATTTTCTGTCCCCACAGCACTTGTGGAAATATCTCTATCCATCTGGAACTGGTTATGACTATGTTTTTATGTTTATTTTATCTCTGATCATGTATCTCCATTTATATTTGTTCCATTAGATTATAACCTCAATATGAACAAAGAGTGTGTTTCCTATTTCCTTTGTAATTTCCTACATGCCTCATATACTTCCCTGTGCTGTCAGTGGTTCATAAATGCAACTAATTGAAGTTCAAACTTCTACTCAGATTCTTACACTAGATGTGGAACCACTCAGAGTCTGTGTCTAAAACAAAATGCACACGCAATCTTGCAGGGCGCTCTCTTTTATCGAGCAACATCAAGGAATGAGCTGGTCCAGAGAGTTAATCTTGCAATCAAATATACTGCAGCCAGAAGGAACACAGAGGTAAACAAAAATTGCACATTTAGTGTGCATCTGAGCCTGAAACGTTCTCCAGAAAATGGTATGTTGGTGATAGTTATTAAAAATAGGTTTCAACTAGATGTTCAGCAACAAATTCAATTACATTTAGTTTACATTTATCTAACATAACTGGTAAAAATACTTCATATGTGGTACTAGAGACATTCTCCAGACACCATTAAATCTGGTTGCTCCCAACTCTCTTGAAATTCAACTCTATTCCAAGGCACCTGTGTACCATCTCTGCCCCCCACCCAGTGCAGGGAGGGTTTCTCCTCTTTGTGTAGTAAGTAGGTCCTTTGCTTATGTCAGTCACAACATCCATCACGTTACATAGTAACTATGAGTCTCTCTGCTTCCCTCATCCTACTGCAGACACCTTGGGAACAGTACTGAACCTCAGTCCTCTGCAAACCTCAGAGGCACAGTGGACCATTCTGAACACTGCGTCTATCAATAGCACCAAAACTCTTGTCTAAAGAAGCTTAAAGTACAGAGAAGAGGAAGAAAGAGAGAAAGGAGGAGAAAAGGAGGAGGACCTACAGAAACACCACATTAACTGACTGAGCGGCCCACACAAATCATTTTAAATGTCGGTTTGTGGTGTACAGATGCATACGTATCACGTGTGTCTTCACTGGTGGAAGTCTCTGTGCATGTCTTCATGTGCACGTGAGCCTAGTGGTCAATGTTAAATGTCTTCCTCTGCTGCACTATGCCTTGCTTTGTGGAGTCTTCAATTTGGTTGTCAGCAAACCACAGGGATTGCCTGTCTCTGCCTCCTGGTGTCCAGATCATAGGAGTGTGCCACACGGCTAGGTGTTTTACATGGGTGCTAGGATTGAGCTCTTAGGGCCTCTTGCACAGTCAGCACTTTACTAACTGAACCTTCTCTTCTCCCTCCCAAATACATAAGTTTTAGGGAACTTTTACCAAAGATACAAAGACTTTCACTATCCCTTCCAGAAATATCAAAGGAG
Source organism: Micromys minutus (assembly GCF_963924665.1). Classification (NCBI taxonomy): domain Eukaryota; kingdom Metazoa; phylum Chordata; class Mammalia; order Rodentia; family Muridae; genus Micromys; species Micromys minutus. The sequence continues at coordinate 198,709,293 of NC_137969.1, read as the reverse complement.
AATATTAGAAAGCTAATATATTGTATCCTCTTCCCTACAACCCCCTGACCATGGTTATGTCTTTTTCTTTTCTTCTGTGCTGTCTCTCTCCCCTGCACGTTCAGAGATGGGGTATCTTACTTGAATTTGACCAGGGAGTAACATCCAAGTAGCATCTGAGTAACCATAGATATGAGGCTATCCAGTGGACTCTGCTTAGTTCACCATTAGGTCCGCATCTGAAGATAATGACTCTCACATCCCCCAGAGCCCATTATTCTCTAATACCTTAGCAAGGATATGTACAGGTCCATAAGCCTCTTCCCCATCCATGCCTAGCAATTGATTGGTTGAGTCTGTGCAAGCCCTGGGCAGGCAAGCACAGCTGCTGTGGGTTCACATTGGCAAAGCCATGCCCAGACAATAGTACTGCACAGCTGTTCTTTCTTCCAGCTGCTACATTCTTTCCACTCCCCTGTCCACAATGTAGCCAGCCCTAGAGGAAGTGGGACAAAGTCCCTCTTCCTTATTCTTAGTACCTTGAGCAATCAGTGGTTAGAGGGAGACAAACAGTGTGGGGTAAGAGTAATCAGAATATATTTTGATATGCATATGTATGAAATTGTCCAAGAAGAAATTTAATTTGTATAAATAAGTACTTAATATTTGGCAAAATGCTTGCATCATCCCTCCAACCACAATCTTGATTTTACTTATACATGAAATAGGTACAATATGAGGTTTTGTTGTGGGTTTTTTGTTTGTTTGTTTGTTTTATCAACAAGAATTTTTCTACAAAAAATCAAACATAAATACTCTGGAAACATCCATTTTTGATAACCCACACATAAAAACAAGTCTATTGCAATTATAATAAACTGAATAGTCCTTATATCTCTTACAAAATGCAAACACATACTGGCCGAAAAATAAAGATAAAAAAGTAACACTGGCTGTAACTCCAGTCTAATTCCTCAGAACACTCACACTGAAAACCAAGATGTGACCCAGGTGCAACCGGACTTTTTTTTTTAAAATCACAAATCAATTTATAACTGAAGAAGTCAAAATTACTGCTTAAGGCAGAAAATTATTATTTAAAAACTAAGTGCAGTCATTCACCACACTCATTACATGGTGTGGAGCATGCAGAATTCAAACATGAATTAGATATGGTCCACTCCCTGAACACCAGCTGTGATGGGGCAGGAGGGAAAGGCACCAGGACAGTTGCTCCCATGGGCAATGGAACAGGATGGGGCTACCTTCCAGGGGAGCTGGCATTTAGGATCTTTCTCAGAGTGTGGCTGAACTTACCAAGACAGAGCAGCTTGAGGCAAAGCTGGGAGCAGTAAAAGACATAAATTATCTCACAGGAACAGTGATCCCCATAGGTAGAGGAGGCAAGAGAGAAAGAAGAGCAGCCACAGCCAGAAGGTGGGGGAGCTTGGGCTTCTCCAGCTTGCACAGGACTTCGTGGGAAGCTCAAGACCTGGAGTCCCATCTGTACACAAGGGGGAGCCAGCGAAAGGTTGCTTGGCTTGTGTAACTACATCAAACTCCACAAAAGAGAAGTCTTTCCTTCTAAAGTGAACAGAGCAGTGTGCAGTATCTCTAACTGAGGAATGAACCTGGAACAAGAACCTTGTCATCCAACCAGGAATCCTGTCCTCATGTAAACAACTGCATGGTCTCCTAGCAACCAGCAACTTGAGTTATAAAGTTGGGGGGGTACTGAATATTTCACAGAAATAGGGTGATATAACCACTGTGTTTGCTTTCTTAACAACTATATCTGCAGCAGTACTGATTTTTAATGACTAATATTCTACTGTATGCCGATAACACACTTTTTTTATTCGTCTGGTGCTGGGATTTGTGCTTCTACTTTTTCTTCTTCTTCTTCTTCTTCTTCTTCTTCTTCTTCTTCTTCTTCTGCTGCTGCTTCTTCTTCATTTTTACATCTGCCTATTTAAATAGTTCTTCTCTATACACAGATGTATTTGTCTAAATCTAAAGTTTTTAACCTATGAGTGAAAGCGCTGGATAATATAGAAATTATTTTACTTTTTTTTACAAACCACTAAACTGCCTGCTACACTGGCAAAGCCTTTTTGCATTCTCTGTCATGTGCGTTCCTAAGCAGGAAGTGACAGGGAAAGAATGAGGCAGTTCAGTGGCCACTCAAGATGTCTAGATGAACGATGGCCACACTAGCCAGGACCAGGTGGTGGGACACAGGGACATGTAGAATGAAGAACACAAGGAGACAGGAACCACAGGAAAAGAGTCAGAAATGGCCGGAGGCTTCCAGCTGGAGTAACTGAGTAGGTGGTTCAACCCTTCGGGAAGTTACAAGGGCTGATCTGGAAAAACAGAGCATCTCTTAAGGATGGCCAATGGGCCATGGGAAATTGTGGGGATGTGATGAGGATGAGTTTCAGGGCTAGCAGGAATTAAAACAGAGAGGAAGACTGAAGAAATGCACTTCAGAGCAGCTGGGTAAGGGAGGCTCTGAACAAGAGAACGGGCCCAGGACAGCATTTGAGAGAAACTCACAAGCACTGAAGGTGAATCGTGGTCAGAGAATGAGAGGGTTTGCAGGAGAGCTGTGGCTGAGTTCGTAAGAACCAAAAATAAGATGGCTGTGTTAGTTGTCGGAACCACCTCTAGACAGGTTAAGTCATGGTTAGCTCCTCCATGAGCAAAGCACTTAACAGAACTCCTCTCACTTAGACTGCCACGTGTTGACTTGTATCATCATCATCTTTCCCCTCGGGGAGCTGTGCACAGCATTATTTCTCATTCGGGTGATATTCTGTAACACAGGCAAGTCAACTTGCTGAAGGCTCCAAACTAGTTTTGGCAGCAAGGCTTGGGATTGCTCCTATGCTGTCCCAGCCAGCTTCCTTCTGAATATGCCTTCACTGCTTCAGTGTTCTTTAACTCATTTCCTGGGGTTGTCTCTGATAAAGACAGGATCCAAATTTAAGGATTCAATGTATTTAAATATTTAAAGTCTAAGCAGGACTATTCTAATTTTTTTTTTTTAATACTCAAGGTCCCAATAGTAAGTTGTCTTGTAGATTTCGCCCACAATTAGGTTTTACAAAAACATTTTATTCATTTACATTAACATTTTAATGAAGAAAAACATTGTTCTCTAATCATTAATTTACAAGGGTTTAATATATTTAATTACTTTAGTTCTGGGTCTGTTTGGTTTTTTTGTCTTTTGCTGAAAGATAAGTGTGAGCAGTATTAGCCTCTCTTAACTTTTGTTAATTTAATAGGCGGGAAGTCAGTTGGCAAGTGTCTGTTCTGTTAGATAGAATAACAAGGTACCGTGGAACGCCACAAGCATTTGCTTTCTTTTCTCGGTGTACATGAAAAACCAATACAAGTGCATGTGTGTGAACAGCATTCACAGGACTTGGAATACAGTATTTCAAGCAGATTGACACATCACTTCCTCTCCCGGTTCTTCATGCACACCTGCCTCTTCTTCCTCCGGTGATCACCAGACTTACTCCCACTACATTTGACCTCACAAAATTCCAAGGAGGGTTTCTCTGAAAATGTGCTGCTACTTTTTCCCTGGGGCAGAAGGCAATTAATTCAACTTTTAAAAAAAATCCTCCTCTTCAAATTCCTTCTGGACTCCGATAAGCTAAAATCCTGTTTATGTAAACAAAAGTGCTTAATTAATCAGAGCATGTGATAATGCCAAAAGGAACTGGAAAGATTTCCTGTTACCATTTCAGACATCACAATCAGACGGTGTGTGATGGGGTGTCCCTGAAGATGCTTTTCTTCCAAAAGGCAGCGGCGTCAACTTCTCTAATGCTTTTATTTCCTTTCAAACTATCTCACTGTAAACTAGAAATGAAGCCCTGTACAAATTCATTAGAGAATGGTTCATTTGTGGGGGAAATGAAAGCACAACCAGCAAAGTCCAGACCTTCTACCCTTTACATTGGAAAATAAACTTTACTTAGACAGACACAAAATACAAAGTGGTGGTAAAAGGCTCTTCCATCGTGTTTGACACTGCTGTGGAATGGAGTGGTCGTCTCTGGCACAAAAGTCTCTGGCTGGATGCATTTGGCTATAACTCCTCTAGAGTGCTCGCCAGCTTAGGTCTTCCCACCCACCGAGCTGGGATTTTACAGTATTTGGCTACAAGCCCTTATAGAACAACTCACTTCCTCCCATCTCCAGCCCCTGCTCTTCAGTCTCCTTGAAAGCTTTCTTTTTGATTTCCATTGTAGGGTCTGTTCTTGCTACTTCCAAACCTCTAGAACGTGTCAGTCACTAACCTACGTTCACTTCCTTGTCTTTCCCATAAGCTCTGGTTCTGTTAGGGCCTATGGGGTATTTCTACCTTACTAGGGAGATACCAGTATAAATGCAACTTGTCTCAAAGAACTGCAACTCAAGGTAACAAACACACAGCCTGGCCTCTGTATTTGATCAGCATCACCATCCCTCTGCTTACATAAAGCTTCGGAGGACTCCTGCTTCATCCTGAACACAACCACAGTCTCGTGTGTTGTCTAAGTTGTCAGTGTATATGGCATTTATGTATCTGTGTCTGAAAGGAGCCAGGAGCAGATGTCAGAGGCTCGGGCACCCTTTGACTCTTGAAGGAGGAGAAGTCTCTGGATAGCTAAAGTGAAGAAAGGCACAGGGGCAAAAGCTAGTGACAGATCTGCAGAGGCTGTTGTGACCGGATACAGGTGGTCAAATCACAGGAAGTGAGGCTGGAAAGCTGCACGTGGAGAAGTCTTTAAATCTTGCACTTCACAGGGTGGATGTTATACTTTCTATCATTGTGTTCATGAATTGAATTGAACTAAAGAGATCAGTGTGTGTGTGTGTGTGTGTGTGTGTGTGTGTGTGTGTGGTGAGATACCTGGATAAAGACTTTAACAAGATAACTCCATTCATAATATAGAAGAGACAGAAAGGAGGGGTGGTTAGAGACAGGAGACATCAGTCCACGGCCACTACAGCTTGCTGGGAAGGAAACGTGCCCTGTCCGGAACAGGGAACAAGGAGACAGGCTTGGCAGATAACAGGAAGCAAACCTACAGTGATTAATCACGGGCTGTGAAGGGTGGAGGAGCAGGAGAAGCCTGAGATGACAGTCTGACTGTGCACTCTGCTTCTGTTCCCCGCCATGAGGACAGGAAAAGGGACAGATTCATGCCAGGAGATGATGAGTCTCACTTCGGATATTTAGAGACTGAAACCTCCCATTAGAAACCCAAAATGGCAGAAACCCAAATATTTGCAGACTAATCCAGAGTATGAAAATAATGGAATGTATGTGATAAGCAAATGCTTGCTGAATGATTGAATGGATGCGGAGATTAGCCATCAATTCATTACATTTTAAATGACTATTAGTGACTCGCTGTAATTATTTTAAAAACCATAAGGCACAATAGGAAGCATTCTAATTATTTAGAAGTAGCAGAAGTAATTCATTTTGTTGCTTAAAAATTTCCAAATAAGTTAATGTGTCTCCACTGGACTCATAGAATTGATTAGCAGGAGCTTTTCCTCAGCGCCCTCGCTGTCTGCCGCTGGAATGTCTCTGTACCGGTACAAGGCTGCCAGTGCCAGAGTCTTAGGAAATAGTTGAAACGAGGACTATAATTTTCAACACTCACCAGAGGATTAATCCCTGGGATTAAAACACAAAATATTTAGATGAGGTACTGGCTCTTAAACCCTGGTTTATATCCCTGTGATGGTGGTGGAGAACAAATGAAGGTGGAATTCTTCCCTCAGGCTCCTTAAATAATAAGGACGGCACATGTCTCTCAGTTCAGTGGATAGTGACTTCCCACTTCTCCATTTATGGTATTCAGCTCACTCAGAGCAATGTGGGCTGTGAATGCTATCCCATACATTCCCATTATACAATATTGTTCAGGGTTTGTTATAAAGACTCTTTGGGCCCCACAGTTAGGTGCTTGCTCGTTGCCTTAGTAATGTGGAGAGTGCATCTAAGTCGACCTCCTAGCCTAGCCAAGTCAGAAGTCACAGCGCAGATCTATCTCGCTTGGATAGACTTGCCTTAGCCACTTTCATGAGGCTGGTAAGATCAGAATGCCACGTTGTAAGTTTGCAGTGAGAAGTCCAGGCACACAGACAGAATGATTGTCTTTACTATTCCCAGGCATTCCCTTCCAACGTGGAGATTTAGGATTGCACTCCGAAGGTGTCTTGTGAATGTGAAGTTAGAGTAGCGTAGCCTGGTCTTCCCAGCTGCACAGGACACCTCAGTAAGAATGGTGCCCTCAAAGGTTGCTACTTACGGCTGATCCTCCCCAAGCCATGCAGAGGAGCAGTGCAGCCTTTATCCTTGTTGTTCTGGTGTTCTAGATCATCCTTACGGTAAGGGGATCTCTTTGTGCGTATGCTTTTCTCTTGTGATCAAGTAACTTGTGAATCTTGATGGCTTACAGACCATTCTGTTCCTATCAGATTCCTATTTCCGGCTCTTTTGTGCTTCTGTCATGGTAGAAACGTCAAAGCAGATTTAATCTCCAGATGCCACCGTTTAGCTCCCAGGTGCTGGCAGTGTCCAGAGCTGAAGTCACGGAGATAACTTGGTGATGACTGGCTCTCTGCCCATCCCTGGCCTCAGAACCACACCCGCATAGAGCCTGCCATAAAGCTTGCAGCAGGAAAGTTGTTATAGTGACTGTGGCTATAGGAGTACTGTGTAGGAGAAAGCAGGGACCCTAAGAGGTATCGAATCCATGCTTGCTGAGCCACAAGGCACAAACTTGTTAACACTTCAGACATAGGTAAATAAATGTCATATACATGTTACACGCTAGGGAACCAGGGAAGAACTAACTCTAATATACATTGAAAGGCCTTCTGGGGGAGTACGAATGTGGATTTTGATAGATTCGAATGCAGAGAACTTTTACATAACAGGAGTTTAAGGACAGCAAGGACAATGGGAGGGCACATGTCCACTCCATGTTGTTGCTACTGTGCTTCCCTGCTGGCTGGTGACATCTCAGGATGACAACACACCCCTGTCTGTAACCTCCAGAGTCCTCATAAGGAAAGCATCACACAAATACAAATCTCGCCAGTGTCCTCAGACACTAACAGAGCAGCTGGAAGTCTGTGTTCTCAACATGCCTGTGGGTTGGTACAGCCCTGTGTGTTAGCATATTACCACCTTATTATCATTATCATATGCCAGGATGAATTAGAGCTCAGAATTTAACATTAAAGAAATGCGAGTGTTCATTGAGAACTGGAAAAATCCAGTCTTATAAAGTGAGAAAAACTCATCTTTGCAATTCCATGTGCACATGGTTATGTGGAATGCTCAAAAAGGAAGGAAGGCTTCGCTCTGATGACCAAAGGGCCACATGCTATGAGAAACCATACGATGCCCAAATGCTCTATAATATGCCAACAAAAACTGCAAATACTTGCAGAGGAAATTACTTGTGGAAAAACCTGTTGGAAGGCAAAAACAACTAAAGATTAAATGTCTGCAAGCTGCAGATCAACTGGGAAAATGGATCCGGAAACCTTGCTAAGGTGTCCCTTTACCCTCTACATGGACAAGTTCCTCCCATTTGGTTCTAATATCAGGAAAGCTGTCTCTGTCCCCAATACAAAAGCACCAGTAGGCACACCCCCAAGTCTACTGCCTGGTCTACTGTCTTCACATTACTTCTAAATAGCCTCACGTCCTGAAAGCATGTCTAAACATCACATGAAGGTTGACCTTTGGCAGCTTTCAGCAATTCCAAGGCTTCCAGGTCTCCTTATGTGAGCAAATGCTTCCTTCTTACCAGCTCCCCTCTCCAGCTCAGCAGCGTCCATGTGAACTGCCACAGAACAGATTCAAGTCACACGCTTGCCTCACCCGCGCCCAGCCTATGAGGGCCAGCCATCACCCCTGCCTTCTTTTCCTTAGCATTCAATGTTTTCTCTTCCCATGTGAGAAGAAATCCTTTGATCTATTCAGACTGTTCTTGGTACACACGGCTCGACCAAAATGATTAGTTTCTCAAGTCATATTTTAATAGAATCTAGCAGAACACAGTTCCTATAACTCTTACATATATTGGCAATAAATCTCCAAATGAAAGACATCTTACAAATGATCTCTGATTTGAATTGTTTATATATTGACATCTTAATGTATTTCATTGAACTTGTACTCACTGAAATTTTTCTCAAGAATTTTCATTTTCTTTTGCTGATATAGAATTAAGTGTGGAGGTTATAATAACAGTAACTAAATTTAGCTGGATACTCATAGTTAAAAGTAAAAATAAATATTTTACACATATGCTGAACTATGGTCAAATTGCTTATGTGCTATTCTAATACAGGAAGTGCTGTAAAATGTTCCAAACTAAGTCCTGGTAAGTCCTAACAAGAAGAAAGAGCAATTAAAAGTATTTTTATGTATTCTTGCTGAATATGAGTTATGTAAATCCACAAAATTTAGCTCTCAAAAATATCAAAGATTTAGTACTTAAATTTACAACTGTAACATCTATAATGTTTTCAGATTTTACATTTATGCTATCCTACTGTGGCCATCAATTATGATCACATGTCTCATACAGACCACAGTACATTTTTCTGTTTTGGGTGGGGAAAGTATGTAATATTAACATTAAAAAATTCTCATTTTGGCATGCCTCTAAAAGGAGTGTCTATAAAGGTCTGAACTTAGCGGCTACTCTTGGGGATCATCTGAAATTTTTAAATCCACCCTGGAAAATGTAACATTTTGTTAAGCAGCTGATGCTTTACACACGCTGGACCAGGCTGAGCATTCCTTCGTCCTGATGTCATGGGCCAGCATTTGTCTCAGAAGACATCTTTTGTAATTTCAACTAAAAGGCAAAAGAAACCAGAGCTATGAACAGACAGAGGGAGGGAAGAGGAAAGCTACTTAGAACAATTCACTCAAAAGCATCCTGACACAAACCTGTATATTTTTAGTCACTCAACATGCACACACTCGAACATAAAGCTTTCTGACTTTTATAAAGTATTGTGTGTATTTTCAGAGTGTTGGTTTTTAAAATACTCCCTGCTTTATGGTAATGTGTCACAGGGAAGTTAGCTATAGTTTCATGAAAGACGTTTTCATCCCTGACTGGCATCTTCTCAATAGCTGGGGCCCAGGCACACCGCTCTCTTCCCGGCAAGGCTCCCTGCTCTGAGAACAGTGCTGCATTCATAACTTACTCTCAGCCCTGCGGGGCAGTGCACAGAAAAGCTTCTCTAGCCTAATGGGTTACATCACAGCAAAGTCTTCCACTTGGCCTAGGTGAAAAACATGAATGCATGCCCCATTCATTTCCCCACCTTAAAAAAAAACATCGAGTAAAATCATATCCACTCTGTAGTGAAAAACCTGCATTCCCACAGGCCAGCTGTAAAGAAATGTCCAACCCTGCTCTTGATCCTTGGCCGGGCTACCACAAACTTGGTGAACCCACTACTCAGAAGTCCTTTCAAAACAATTGTCCCAACCTGGGCCTCAACCAAATAACACATCAAAATCACTTATGAATTGATTACTGTTAGTATCGCCTTTAGATTTAGGTCACACTTTAAAAATATACTGACATGCAGTCATGGAACCACAGCCCTCCCTGTCCACTGACCTCACCACCATCAACCGGTGCAGACAGACGGCTCCACAGCTTCCTGATGGTCAGAACAAATCGGCCCCGTCCAACACTTTTCTGAGCATGCCAAATATCTGTGATTCCTTGCAAGGTAGGCACCCGGTAGTCTAGCCAAAATATTTTATATTAAACAGAACACATTCCCCCTTTCTCCTTCTTAGCATATGCCTTTCTCGGCTGAACCAGGGTTCAGGCTTCAGAGCATTGCTACCCTTTTCCTCAGACATGAGCTTAAATGGGAACACTACTTACCTCTTCTCTTCTGCAAATCATACAAACGCAAGTGAGCAGTGTCAAGCCAGAGCCCTGCTCATGCCTTTGAAGGTGATGTCCCCAAACTACCACTGCACAGCAGCAATCTGAAAGGGCATGGCATCCTGCAGAGTTCAGAGTCCCTGGTGAATTCCATGTCCACTCAGGTACCTGTGACAATGTCTGTTCTATGCCATCTCTGGATGACAGGGAACTCACGTCAATCACGAAGCATCATGGACTTTTCTGACTGATACCTCACTCACAGACATCTCTGCCCTTGATCAAGCTAGTCCTCCCTCACCCACCAGTCATGCCATGACAGACCTGGAAAGCTTTTTCAGATCACCGGCATGCATTACAGAGACTCGGCTGCTGACATCCAGGCCCCTACTCTGAGGCAGAGCACCCTTGCAAAAACACACATAGGCTGACTGCTTGTACTCCTGTGAGCCCTTGAGACTGATCCCCGCCTCTGATTTCTTTCCTCTTCCATACCATGCCCTCTCTTGGGAGTTTAATTCCATTTCATTTCTTCAATAAACATAATCCTTAATGGACATACATAAAAACAAGTAAACAAACAAACAAAAAAAAAAACTTCCTCAGAAAGCCTACACCAAAAAAAATAAATAAATAAAAAAAAAAAAAAAAAAAAAATTCCAAAGGTCAAGTCTAAAAGAAGCCAAAAGTCTAAAAGAAGTTTTGTTTTCTAGATAAAACGTGTATCTTGGGCATTATGGCTTATGGGAACAGCTAACACGGCAGGCAAGGCGGGTTCCTCCTAAGCAGCTTCCGCACTGTGCTACTTGTGTTGTGTGGATGTCTGTGTCCCATAGGTTACTGACTAGAAGGAAAAGGCTGAGAGAGTCTAGAGCACATTGCTTTACTTGCTCAAACCTGACCTAAATTGAACAAGAATAAGACAGAGATCATAGAGAGCTCTGTTGCCAAACCCACCACTAGGATTTGCCTTTTCTTGCTACTTTCTTCCTCACCAGCTTGTTCTTTAGCTGATTTTGAACATACCTTGCTAAGACAGTATATTCAGACATACCATGCCATATGGCCCCCAGAAATTCCTAGCGATAATCATTATCATAAAGAACTCCCATTAAGAGGAAATTGACATAAATCGGTCCTCAAATTATTTACATCCTTCTGCACATTACACCCTGGATTTAAAGGCCTACAGGTTGGCATCAAATCCGAGAAGTCCCTCAGTGCAGCCATTTTCAGCAGTCAGACCCTGAGATTCAGAACTTCTGAATGACTACGCCAGAGCTGCAGACTCAGAGGTCATCCTTCCACAAACTCTTTTAGGGGACAGGGGGGTTAAAATCACACAATATTCACATGACCAAGGATAATTAATGTCAACTATTTCCACCCTATGAAAGAAAATGGGTCTTCTGTTAAGAATGAACAATAGGGACATTATTTGGTTCCATTGTGTTTTTTGAAGAAGTTCCCATCTCAAAAATGCACGTGCACATGCAACGGTCTTTCAGCTACTCGAGTGTTATTCAATTCACTGAGAATGCTGCTGCAGAAAATTTTGTGAATGCTGTAAGACCTAAGCGGTTTTCAATATCATTTCCCTTCAGAACACAACCTAAGAATGGCCTATGGGAAGCCAAAGTACTTAGGAAGTTATTCATCTTTGTCAGTCATTTCCAAAGATCAAAGAAACAAACTAGCATTCTCTTCCTGAGAAGGCTCATTCCGTGCTTTAGTTTGTCATTCCTGTTCATACATCCAATTCTACTTGAATGTCGTCCTTCTCATTGCATGTACATTAAAAAGCTGATACACTTTCCGTTAGTACATCACTCTAATCTATATGGAAGATACATGAGGAGCAGGATGAGGCAAATCCTCAACTCCAGTTTTTCATTCCAAATTCTAAGGTATAGCAAGAATTAAAGCCAAATGAAGATCAGACACAGTGACTTATGCCTATAATCTCAGCGCTCAAGACAAGGCGGGGTCATGGGCTGAAGGACAGCCTGGGCTAATCGGAGACCCTGTGGCAAACATTAACACCGCATACAAGAGGGAAAAAATAAAACAAACCTAAGACTCAGCCCTTAGGGTCAGCAGGATGGCTCAGCAGGTGAAGTCACTCGCCACTAGGACTGATGGTATCAGTTTGTGATGGAAGGAAAGAACAGACAGCCTCAAGTTGTCCTGTGACCTCCGCAAATACCACCAGCATGCATGCCTCCCTCAGCCCTGTGTGCAGCCACATGTATACTCAATAAATATAATAATAATATGATTTTAAAAGAATGAGCATAAAAGTAATTGTAATGTAAAGACTATGAAGCCCATTTGCAGAGTGAGATAATAATCATACAGAAGATGTTATGGGTGCATCTAATCTGGCTTTATTCTGAACCCAAGTGCTATTACATAACTTTTCTTCTGAACTTTCCTGAATAATACATAACATCTCCATTTTCCTCACTAAACATTTGTAAATATCCAAATTCAGCATGGTACCTCTAACTTTCAGCCATTACTAGGGAAGGATGCTTCACATATATCAGACTTTAGCAATAAAAACCAACACATATTTTTTTTCTCTTTGGTATAGAGAAATTTTGTACATAATATTATTGGGGATATAAAAAGGTAAAGGCAAACTATGAGGCTGTATTCATTATAAGAAAGTATTCATTTCAAAATGAAGGATTTCATTTAAGTCAATGGCCTGCCCTTAAAAATTAGGAATATAAACAGAGGACTATAATAAATCACTTCATCAAAATATATTACACACATGCAAATACACAATTTGGTGAAATGACAAGTAAAAGAAGCCCTAGAGTTTAAAAAAATACAAAAAATAATCTACCTTATTTTCATTCATTGATCATACACTTAGTGGCACATGCCCACCACCTAGCTCACATACTGTGCTGGACAGATGTAAGAATTTATACAAAACAGAGTCACGCAAACTCAGGAGCTAACTGATGCTGGGGAGGGGAATGTTACCTCTAACACTGCCTAGCTGAAGAACACAAAGAACGTGGCCCCGAGGGCGTGCTGTGTGGAGCACAGACAGGGGATGGAACATCTTAGTTTGGAATGTGAGGGCCATGGTTTATTCTGAGAAGGGAGGTGGGGTGAGGAAGCAGAGTGCGATGAAGAATCCTCACTCCAGTTCTAACTTCTTAAGTACTGAGGAGAGAGAGAGAAAGCAGCCAGCAGACAGAATAGGCCTTCATCAGAGCACAACTATTCCACACGCTAGAAATGGGGTCACACCGGAAGAACGTGGGAAGGGAGGAGGAACTGGCTGGGGGTTGCCTGCCCTGGTGCAGTGCAGAACTGATGCACACTGGTTCTGCCCAGCAAGATGAGGTGCTGCTGAGATGCTGACTGTCTCACCCCAAGACTGCAAGGAGGCAAACTGTCCCACGAATGAAGGATGCCTATGGTGTACCTTAAGGGGATCTCTTGGGCATCACTGAAAGGCTCAATAGAGATTTTTTTTTTCTGTTTAGCCAGTTAGTTTCTGAGTATTTTTCCAATCAATTATTTTTCAGCAGGAATAAAGTTTAAATGTTATTTTAATGTAGTGTAAAATACAAAGGACATGAGCAAACTTATTTTACAAAGAGACATGTGTGCTTAGTTGAAAAGTACTAAATGGCTTCCACATTTCACTCCGGAAGTGAATTCATTTCATTTCCATATTAGATTCAAAGATCACTTTTCATACAGTAGTCTCAAGACACATACTTTCTTTACAAAGCCCTTCAGAGGAAAGCTGTTTGTACAAATGCAGACTATGAATAATTGTCTTCATCATCATTTTTATTATCTTAGGCATATGAATGTATTTTGCATCTGGTGGCTATAAGAGTTTAGCACAGCAGGGTGGCTGGGGTTAAAATCTAAATTACTAAAGTGACATTGTAATGCTGTGAACCACAGTGCATCCAGGAGAAATAAGGACTCTAGTGAAGAGAGCAGCCCCACCACAGTAAGAGTTGAAACACCAAACCTAGTTCTTCCCTGTGAGTTTATGACAGCCAGAGCCACTACAAACAGGTAATGCTAAAGAGCCTGGCCATTTAAAAGGGGTGTGTGTGTGTGTGTGTGTGTGTGTGTGTGTGTGTGCGCGCGCGCGCGAGCGCACGAGCACACACACATGCTCCTGTGTCTGTGTGCTCCTCTGTGTGTGCTCATGTGTATGTGTTCACTTGTGTGCATGTGCACTCATGTGTGTGAGTGTGTCTGCATGAGTGTAGTGTAGTACACATGCACTCCTGTGTATGTGTGCATGTGTGCTTGTGTGTATAAGTATGTGTGTATGAGTGTGTGTATGCATGTGTATACATGTGTATGCACATGCGCTCATGTGTGTGTATGTGTGTATGTCTGTGTGCAGCTAAAAAAATTAAATTGAAATGCTTTTTCATAATACCTTCCACACATAAGTGACCTGTATCATCTTTCAAGACAGAGTATCAGTTTATTTCAAATTTAGAGATCCTGGCCTCGATTCAAATTCATGGCAGTTATAGAAACCAATGTTCCGTGCCTTGGTTCAGGTGGCAAGCATTAAATCTTTTTCCAGCTGTCATGCAACAACAACTTTAATACAAATTAGCACTGCCAAACTCAGTTTCCTGGGCTCACAGTCCCTTGATGCTCGTCCGTGAATTTTATTCACACTATGAACTGTGTGCTCTTTGAAAGCATAGCTTTTGAGAAGAAAAACCTAAACAAAATACAATTTAATTACTCCCAAATCAGTAGTCTAATATACAATTCACTACAAAAAAATTAATAGCCCTCTTTTGTTATTTTGATTAATGTGAAACTTAATCATTATATTACATGGGAGAATATTCCTACATGCAAATTCCAATTCTAAAACTACAATCCTTATTTTAAACTGTTTACATTGAATAGAGACTTGTCAATCAATACTAATTCAAAATGTAGAGTCTGTTCAGTATCTCGGAGTTTCTAAGTCAAATCTTTCCAGAGCCCACAAGGCTCTGAACAACAGACAGTGCCTCTTCTTTTCACTTAGAAAAGCCCCAAGGAACAGAGGCTCTGAAGCTCCAGTAAACTCTGGGATGGCTTCCAGCAAGGGAGGATCTATCAGGAAAGCACTGTTTCAGACTAAGAGTGTATTTCTCTGGTATCTTGTATTAGCTCTGAATTAAGACATGTCAGTGGAAGGCACAGTGACAGAGGAATATTAGCCAGATTTGTGATGTACCAAAATTGTGATCCTCTGGTCAAATTCTAACAGACACCTGAACTCTACCAAGCTTCCTCCGAACTGACATAGTCTCCTTCTTTTATTTCAAAAGCACAAAGTTGTAACAAATCAATTGGCTGATCTTATTTATACCTTAGCTAGCCTAGTAGTTGTTTTCTAAACAATCCTTCAAATCCTATAAGTTGGGCAATATAACACAAAAATTTCCTCTTGCGTTGGCCATAGTGGTTAACTTTTTCCTGGTCTCAGAAATCCTAGTAGATCTTTATGTTTCCATTGTACAGATGGTGAAAACGGAGGCTCTGAACACAGGGCACTTTTAAATGAGTCAACAGTCAGTTCTTAAGTCCTTGGGATATCTCAGAAACAGGAAGCACAGAAGGATTCCTGACCTCCAAACTTTTAAAAGATCACCTCAGAGCCCAGGAAATCAGCCTGAAGGGGAACACAGCCATCCCAGACATGTTGTCTCCTGAAAAAAAGGATGGCCAGCTGGAAGGCCTCTCTCACCAGTGTGACACAGAGGAGCTACCAATTCTCTTGTATAAAAGGAGTAAAATATGATACACAGCCTTGTGTCTAAGAGTAACTGGAAAAGGAAAAGTCTAAGGGAGTAGAAGCTAGACACTCATCCAGCCCCTCAAATGCCAAAGACCCAGCTCCCTCCTGGGTGAGCCCTGGCCCTTCCCCTACCCAGCTTACCACCCCACAGAACCTTCTCCCTTCTGGCCTGCACTTAAGACAAAGCTCCCAGACAGAAGTACTGCAGAACCATGGAGGCTCCACACAAGAAGAATACAAAGGAAGCACCAGACCTATGTCCCTGCTCACTCCCAACAGTGAGTCTGGGCTCCTTCCTGATAAGATGATCCACGCGTGTTTCTCCTAAAAAGCCACCCCCCCCCATCATTGTCTGGGTCTAGCCTCTTCCTTAGCATATGAGCTGACTCTGGGCAAGATTTGTCTTCCAGGTCTTCAAGCCCCTACCTGCAGGTCTGTGAGTAAGACCCACCTTGACAGTGCCAGGCACTCTCGAGGGCAGTAAAGGTTACTGATGGGCTATTTTACTCCCCTCTGCCAGTTCTCGACAATGGCTCCAGACCCAAGAGCCAGGATTACCATTGAGATAAGAAATTGGAGGCTTCCTTTGGGATTTGATTTGCTTTTTTGGTGTACATACATATAAGTGTACATACACACACACACACACACACACACACACACACACACACACACACATTCATATGCTTGGGACTAAACCAGAGCCTAGCACATACTAAGATATGCCACTGAGCTACATCTCCAAACTCTAGAAAGAAACTCTTTAAGCAAGATATCAAACTGAGTCTCATGGCTTGAGACACACTGTTTGTGCTTCATGGCTCTTAAAAGATGAGCAATACTGCTGGGCAGTGGTGGTGTGTGCCTTGCCTTTAATCCCAGCACTCTGAGTTCAAAGCTAGTCTGCTCTACAGAACAAGTTCTAGGACAGCCAGGACTATACAGAGAAACTGTGTTTCAAAAAAACAGACAAACAAACAGACTGACTGTACTGACAGGAAATCAAGCTTTTAAACCAGTAACTGTGTGTGTGGTTTTACTGCTTTAGTGACAATTTGACTGAATAAATGTATGTGTGTGTGTGTGTGTGTGTGTGTGTGTGTGTGTGTGTGTGCCTGTGTGTGTGTCTCTGTGTGAGTCTCTGTGTGTATGTCTCTGTGTGTGTGTTTGTATGTATATCTGTGTGTGTGTCTCTGTGTGTGTGTGTCTGTGTCTGTGTGCCTCTGTGTTAGGAACAACACCTCTAATTAACAATGGCTCCATGTGTTCTGGGTCCTATAGTCTGATTTAAAGAATTCAAAATAGAAAGAAGCAAGATCTTGATGTGAGCTCTAATTAAGGAAAATAGACTTTATTCAAATTGGGGGATTGGTGAGTTATTTTAGTTGTCACTTTAAAGTATCTTTTAGAATATGAAATTATGTATGGAAACACTAAAATTTCATTTTACTTTGAATGGAAAACTTTATAGAGAAGGGTCTTCTGTGGACAGAGAAGAAGGAAGTTCAATCCAGGCTTAAAGCCAAAACAGAATCAGTCCCTGGAAAACCCAGGTTTTTTTCACGCCATGCTGAGTGACCACTTATCATCAAATCCTCCTAACAGCTGGACTGAGACCAGGACTCTGATCGGGTGACATTACCTGGATTCTTCTCTCCCGGTTTGAGTACGCGGTTGTTCAAATACCACCTCAGTACAGCCTTTCCCCTGCATGCACTACACAGCCCACCACTGCTCCTCATCGTGGGCTGTGGCCCATGCACAGACTAAGGAAAGCAGTACTGAGTAGTGCTGATCTCTAAATGAAAAACAATTAGGGGACGGTAAACACTTGCGAACTACTGGACAGAAGTATGGGTG
This sequence comes from Micromys minutus, assembly GCF_963924665.1. Taxonomy (NCBI): domain Eukaryota; kingdom Metazoa; phylum Chordata; class Mammalia; order Rodentia; family Muridae; genus Micromys; species Micromys minutus. Next base: position 198,691,686 of record NC_137969.1, on the reverse strand, counting down.
TGGGCCCTGTCGATTGTTTAATGTGGTGATCTCTTGGCGTCTCGGATCATGCAGCTCTCTTGGTAAAACAGTTTATAGAATGGGCCTTTCGAATATGCATCTAACTCTATACCTAAATTACAAACATACACAACCACACTAATGCACATGTGCAATAAAAGACAATCAAGTAATGCGTTTTAAAATAAATCAATAAAAGACTCATTACTCCATTCCTGAACCAAAATTAGTCCTGATAAAAAAATTTCCTGGAGTTCACACATCTAATTTTTGAAGTCCCAGGATTTTAGTCCAGAGCAGGTAAGATGCCCAAGGTATATTCTAAGAGCTGCCTTACTTCCCGTGACACATCACTTCCTGTCTGCAGGCTTTATCAGAGTAGATCCTGGGACCCTCCTCTGTCAAAAGCCATCCAGATTCCTAGTTTCCTCTTGTGAGCAACTTTAATAAACCAGTAGGTCCATGGACTTTGTGTTTATCAAACACCCTGAAGAATATTTCTGTGCATTAATGTCAACCAGTGATGTAACAGATCATCACTAGCTGACTGCTTTGTTCCTCCTCAGTTACAGTTCCCAAGAAGACCAGGAGACATAAGGAAATGTCATCGAAATGCATGTGTGTGCATGCGCGTGCACATGTGCCATGTGTGTCCCCGTGTGCACAAACACACATATCACCAACAATAAAACATCAAGGAAGAAAATCATCCACCAGAGAGAGATGAGCTGTATAAAATACACTTTTTAAAGGCAGAGCTGCCTTTTATTTACCTTAATGGCTGTCAGAACTCTAGCATCTGTTGAGTTCTTCTTTTGGATGAAGAACTTCACATTCTACAACTTCAACGTTTTTAATTTAGATTGCTCAGTGGTAACAAGCACTGGCTGCTCTTGCAGAGGATCCCAGTTGATTTTATTCCCAGCACCCACATGGCAGCTCACAACCATCTGTAACTCTCATCCCACGGGTTCGACATCTTCTGACCTCTGCAGGCACCTTGCATACAGGGAGTACGTAGACCTATACACAGGTAAAACACTCATACATGTCAAATGAAAAATATAAAATCATAATAAAAAATCTAACTACATAATAGTACTTTAATAAGAAGTGCAAGTCCCTTTGGCTCCACGATAATGGCTTTATGATTTACAAATAACAATGATACCTTCTTGTAAATCTTTCGTCAACAAAAACCAACCATGAGAGAAAGAAGTAACAGAAACAACTTTCTTCTAGAAATGAAAAGAATAAATCAATGCACACTTCCTCCAGTGGAGGCCAGGAACCGTGTAACTGCTACTAATAATTCTCTTGGTTGATGACCTAGAGAGAGTCCCGTGTTCCAATGCCTCTGTCCACCCAGAGCCTTAGTGTTCCAAGCTGTGGTTACAGCTTTGCATACATACACCTCTGTTAATATGTTACCGTAAGCTTACCCACCATCACTGTCTTCTAACAGACAACTCTAAAGATCATCATTAATCCCCTCCTAAATTCTGACAGATCACTTTATTAATCACACACTCTATCTATTGAGACTTATTCTCATAAGTGACACTAAAGAAAACTATTTAGTGTGTTGGGTTTGCCTCTGACTTTCCTTCTACAGTCGAGATGGTCTAATGACGATGAAAGCTTGCCTGTGGCACTGTTCTGACTTGAGACGTAAATAAAGTAGCTTCGGGAAGTGCCTTTACTTTCTTATTAAAAAGCAAAACAAAAGCATGAACTCGGCTGTCTAGCCCCTTGCCTCATACTCTGTGCTTTGAGCATTGACAAGACAGAAGGTAACCATGAGACAACAGGCAAGAGGACCATGAGTGAGGCCTCTCTTGTCCTTGGGGGTAAAAATCAAGTCACCTACTTTTATACTCCTGAGTGTTAAATGGCATTAGTATTTGTTTAAGCCATTTCTGGGCTCGTTTCCCTTACTCAAGTGTACAGCTTTCTTTGGATCTATAGGTACATTACAGATGTCAAATTCCACAGGTATTGAAATCTCTTAGTGCAACATATGAACTACTGACATCCTTCTATAAAGTTAAAACATATGTATCCAGTAGATTGCTTATCATATTATCATATCAAATCCATTGTAAATGCCCTGTAAATTACTGCTATGCAGTCCTGTTCGGGAAATCACAAAGAAGTAGGTCTATGCATGCCCTTTACATATATGTGTTTACTATGTCTTTTAAAATGCAATGTCTTTAATATTTCTGGGCCATAGTGCATCCCTGTGAGCCACAGATACAGAATCCCCAGACTTCAGACATGGAGGAACTGTGTCAGCCTCTAGGACATGCTTCTAAACTTGGATGTAAAGGTTTCCCGGCACCTGAGTTCCTCATCCTCTCTGCTGCTGGACTAAAGCACTTCCTCTAGACCCTGGAGTCACTTGTGTGACTACTGTCCCATTTCCAGTGGAAGCTAACCCCAAGCCCTCCACTCTCTCCATCTTGAGCCCTGCAGAGCACTCAGCCCCATTGGCTGGAAATCACAGGTGCTCAGTTGCAAACTAAGAAGGAAAGTAATAATGCAAGATAATGTTCTTTGCAATTTAGATGACAACAAATTCACTCAACTGCTCCTGCATGTGCTGCTGTCTATACATTCCATATAAAGGAGCCATTCGATCGGTCCTCAGCCCTAACTGACCACTTCCTATGTGCAGGACACGCACTGTGCACCACAGAACAGAGATCTATTCAAACATGCCTTGACTTCAAATAAAGTCAATTACAAAAAATAAGATCTTTATATAGAAAATGAAAATTCATTTCCTTAATGTATGCCCTAGCTGTCTCAGATGTCAGCACTTGAAGTGGTTATTGAATATAGGTGTCCTTGTTTTACAAATGACATTCAAAATTCAAGTTTCTTGTAGAACTGCAAATAAACTTTCACTTACAGGCAATTGCAAACTAAAAAAAAAAACAATGAAATTCAAGACAACATACATTTTATATGAAACCCAAATAACTTCAGATTGTGATTTGGTGTCTGATTACAGGCTTAGGTGCCTGTTTGTTCTTAATGAGGCAAAATTATGAGCCAAGTATCCCCAGCAAGGATAGCACGTCAGTGAAAAGGAAAATTTGTTTGAAGCTGTTTAGGAAAGCACATCCTTTCCACTCTATGTCTGGTTCTGCAATTAACTCAAGGCAAGGGTTTCAAGCAGATGAATGTATCGTCAGAATGCTTGCTTTAGTCTGCTCTCTCGAGATACTCTCTATGCTTCCTCCCCATACCTTGGAAGGGTCTCCATCATCAACTGTAACACCATCCCTCTCATACTCCCGTAGCTCAAGCAAAGCCCATCTGCCTCAGATATAAGCAAGAGGGCAATGTTTGATCAAACTAATTTGCAAGAACGCCTTCAATGCCACTTACCTTTCAGGGGAGGATGCACATTGTCCAGAAAGATGAGGTGCACATTTTAAGGTGCACGGGACATCAGTGGTTTGAACTGAATGAGTGAGCATCTTGTGAGTACACCTGCCCAAGTGTTCCGTGTCACCCTGAGCAAATATTGCTGTCACTGGAACCACATATCCATTCCATGACGCAGTTCCCAATGACCTTCTTAAACATGTTAGTGAAAAAATGCTTTGTGACATGTCAGGGCGCTGGTTCTCCCTCGACCTACAGCAACTAGCCCAGCAGACATGTTTTAATAAGGGAAGGGTAAGTGGGGCAACTGACTGAACTTACTATGGGTCATTTGAACTTTGGCAACCATCTGCACTTAGAAGCTTGAATGCTTTAATTAAAGTAGAAAACAATGTTGACTCCAAGGAATTAAACTGGTTTTGTTTGCTTGGGTTTGGTTTGGGTTTTGGTTTTTATGCTGTAGACAGATTTCAGCAAGGGCCATGTATGTATTTGTGTGTGTGTGTGTGTGTGTGTGTGTGTGTGTGTGTGTGTGTAAGAGAGATAGACAAACAGACAGAGAAAGAAAGAGACAGAGACAATCAGAGAAAGAAACAGTGAGAGACAGCAGGGGGGAGGTTTTGTTTGGTAGTGGGGGGAGGGAGGGAGGGAGGGAGGGAGGGAGGAAGAGAGAATGAGAGCACAAGAGAGAGCACTTAATCTATAGAATCCACATCTTAAAAGGTGACCGTAGAATTTTTCTTTCTTTCTTTCTTTCTTTCTTTCTTTCTTTCTTTCTTTCTTTCTTTCTTTCTTTCTTTTCTTTTCTTTTTTAACCAAGAAAAGGCTTTTTCTAAAACTAAAGCATAGAGAGTAGCTTTAGTTTAGGCCAAGTTTATAAAGGCAGTTGTTTTTATTTTCTTTCTTCGTTTGTTTGCTTGCTTTTACAATATGGGTTATCACAGGCTAACCATGAGTCCTGCTGATGATACCTGACTCTAACCCATAGCGACTTGTGAGGACTGAGCACACCACGATAAACGCCACGCAGATGGAAATGTTTGAAATGGGTTGAGAAGCATCGTGAGTTCTTCACAGTGAGACACAGATTCCACTGCATTGTGAACAAGCAGGAAGAGATACAAATACATTCCAAAAACACTGCATATAGGTGCCAGTCATCCACTGAGGAGGTACCGTGTCTGGAAAGTAAAATGTGAGCATCACAGGGCTCACAGGACATCACTTCTTTTAGGCTGCCTGCTAGAGTCTTACTTTCTAAGTTACTTCCCTTCCCCTGTAAAAAGAGGCATTTTTGTAAATATTATCCCGGGAAACTGGAACGATCATCATATGTATAATTTCCAGTGCTGCTTCTGAAAGTATATATTCATTCCATTAACAGAGGACTTCAGCAACTGCTATCTTCATGGTGGTCCTGAGGCACAGTGGGTAGGACACCCTCGCAAGTGGTCACTTCTAAGAAGATAAGAGTATTGGTCTTAAGGTGAGTTTATCTAGTGAGTCTGTCCCCCTCCCAAAAACCCCCTTAAATAGGCTGAAGTACTATCCCCCAGTACTTTCGAATGCCTTTGGAAATAACATTTTCAGATACAGTTAAAATGTAGTCAGTAATTGTGGTTGTTTGAATACGCTTTGCCCAAGGAGTGGCACTATTAGGTGTGGTCTTGGAGTAAGTATGTCACTGTGTCGGTGGGCAATGAGACCCTCCTCCTATCCAGTTTTCTCCGAACTGCCTTCAGAACAAGAGGTAGAACTCTCGGCTGCTCCTGCACCATGCCTGCCTGGACACCGCCATGCTTCCTGCCTTGATGATAATGGACTGAACCTCTGAACCTGTAAGCCAGCCCCAATTAAATCTTATCCTTTAAAAGAGTCACCTTGGTTATGATGCCTCTTTGCAGCAATGAAACTCTAACTAAGACAGGGGTTCTAAATAATATGGCCTGCATATTAATACTAAGGAGAAATCTTTGCATAAAAATAGCAAATGGATGATCCTCATACAAATGTGCACATACACATGAATGCTACATGAACATGAATGTAGTCATTTTTGGTACCTAAAGGAACCAAAGAATTCCAAAAATGTCAGCACGTCACTAGACACTGAGAGCAGAGAATGAAAGTGTATCTCCCAAGCAGCCTTTAGAAAGAGCCAGTCCCACTGGTCCTCGCATCCCAAACCCATGGCCACCAGGATGGGTCAAAGCTACACTGTTTAAGCTGCCCAGTGTGTGGCACTTGGTTGCAAAGGGCCTGAGAAATAAACACAGTGGAGTCATTGTAGCTACCTGGATGTATGTTTTCACTAGCAATGAAAAGAAATGGCAAGAACAACCATTTGCAAAGGTAAAAAAAAAAAAAAAAAACTATGAGAGCTTGTACAAAATGGACGTGGTACGTCAGGTCCCTGGGCTGGGAAATCAATCAAGCCATAGGGCTTAAGGTTAAGATGAGAGACACCAAGAACAAAATGGTAATGTCCTGCACTTCCCCCAACAACTGACACTACACAGGTGTTAATGTAACCAAACTCCAGTGTGTGGGAGGGAGAATCCAAGTTCAGCTGTTTAGCCATTAACAGCTTCTAATTCTTGTTCATAATTTCCTTGACATTAAAAACATTTTATTAATGCCCTGGTCTCTATCTAATCTAGTTTTGAAAAATGTATTCTTACTATTCTAAATACTCCACAAAACAGTACAGATCAAAATATTTGAATTATTATTAGATAATATACAGTTGAAATATTGATCTATCAGCCTCACTGCAGTGTCTTCAGGTCCTCTCTCTAAGGCCTGCTTTCAGCCTGATTTAAGTACAGAAGACCACTATATCTGGTAGGTACTCTTTTCTGATTCGTAACAGAACATTAAATTTTTAACATTTCTTCCTAAGAAGTTTTCTACAGGTAAGTTTTTGCATAGTCATCTATAATCTTAACTCCCTGTGCCTAATTTCGCCACTAGGACAGAGTTTTTGCAACACCATTAAGGCTGCATTAGTCTTGTACTATGATAGGAACACTGAGCTTCGGAATGGTACAGCAGACGTTTGAATTCAGAACTCTTAGTTTTTCCCCATTAATGATTGCTTTTTCAGTCTGATGTAACAAATTCTATCTGAATCTCTCTCTGTGTGTGTGTGTGTGTGTGTGTGTGTGTGTGTGTGTGTGTATTGTGGTACAAATATGAATGTGTACTCCTGTATATGGAAGCCCAAGGTTGACACTGGGATTCTTTCTCTCTGTCTCTCCTTCATATACTTTTAGGCAGGGTCTTTCAGCTGACCCAAGATGTCTCCTGGTATCCAGGATCATGCTCCTGGGACCCAGAGTCTGCCCTATACAGGTGGGTGCGCATGCCCACATACATTACACCAGTCCTGGAGATCCAAACTCCTCCCACTGGCGAGGCCAGCATTTACCCACAGCCCTCTCCTCAGCCCCAGACTTTTTGTATTCATGTATCTTGTGTGTGGAGTACAGTGTGATCAGTGTTTCTCCAGGCCCGTGAAGTCCGTCCCCAGTGATCTCTACCTCCTAGCCCTTCACACCCTGTACTTTGTCATCTTCCACCCACACTAGACGAGGTCAGTCTCTGGCTGGGGATATGCTATGACATTTCCAAGATAGAGTCCTAAAAGACCACAGCTTCTGCTTGGATCTGCCCCTCTTCCTCACTCCTCTGCTTTTCTCTTCCCTCCCTGTCACTCACTCACTCTGATGCCAACCTAGTGCCATTCTGAGGGCACTTGGAAAGCCTGTGGCGAGACTGTGGAGGTAAAGAACCGAGACTGTCAAGGAACAACCACAGGCAGGCAAGACAGTCAATAGCCGCCCCACCGAATATCTTCTGAGAGGAGAGCATTGCAGAGACCCTGAGCCAGAACCACCCGGGGGTATAAATGTGGATTAAAGCATAAAAATGTTCCATGGTAATCTCTGTTGCTGGACTCAGAAAATCGATAATCTATAATTATATTCCAAGTATAAAACTGATAAATCAGCCAATGCAATAGTTAAGTATGTATGATAGACATTTAATCTCCTCTATAATTTTAATACCAAGAGTCACATCAAAACATTTGTATACATTTGCATTTTACAGCAGGTACATTTAATTTTTTTAATCATCTATTTTGTCTTGGAAACCGTCATTTCTTTATGTTTTTTTTTCTAACTATACCTTTTAAAATATACAATCCTTCTCTGGAAAACTAAATAAGCTGCATGTGTACATTAATCACAATCATTAAACATTTAAGGCTTCCATTATACATATGGAATCCTAAATGTCTGCATTGAAATATCTCAAGGTTTCCTATGTAACAAGTGGATTTTTTTAATTTAAGGAAATAGCCAAAGTGCTGGGGATGGGCCTCAGTCAGTCATAGTGTCGCATGTCTGTGGACTCGGGACATGGCTTCCAGGACTCCTGAGATGGAACCATGGCTAGACGACCCCCTGGCTGTGGGACTGCAGCCAGCATAGTTTGTAGACCTCAGCATCTGCATCTAAAAGTGGCCACAATAACTTCTGACTGGAAAGACCATTTGGAGTCCAAGAAAAAAAATAGGAAGAAATAAAGATCATTCTTATCAAACCTCACATTTAGCAAACACCAAAACAATAAATGTACAACAAATTTTTTGTACAGCACAACGTGAAACAAACAAACAAAAAAAAACAGAAGAATTTTTCTCAGTTGGAGAAAATATTGTTTTGAATATTATGAGTCATTTTGTTCATATTCTAACCATTATTTCTGTAGATGTGATCACTTCCAAATTTTTATTTTAGCATCTAATTCTGATAGACAGGGGACAGAAAAGTCTGCGTTGTTTCGGGAGCCTCTTCAGTCTCCTGAGCTAATAACCCTTGAGGAAGTGTCCTGCACTTGGCAGCAGGTTTTAAGATTTATTTATTGTTATTTTTGTCTATGCATGCTCTGCCTGCATACATGTCTGTTCACCGTAACTGGACCTACAGCTCTAGTAGTGTGGGTGCTGGGAATTGAACCCAGGTCCTCTGCAAGAGTAGCCTGTTTCCTTATCCACTGAGCTATCTCTCCAGCTCTTTGAATGTTCTTGGAGCAGCAGTACTCAGCCATGCAGAATACAATGTGTTCTAACCCGTTTGAAGACAGATTTTGAATTGACTTACAAAGTAGCAAGTTTCCATAAGAGCATCTTTTGATTTACTTCCTCCTCACTATGCCCAGATCTCTCCCCCTTAGCCCTGCCCCATCTTCCCACAGCAGGTATTCTCCCTCTCTAATTCCATACCACTTACTAACCCCAGAGGGATCCCTTCCCTCAGTGTCTCTAGTTTCCTGGCTTCAAAGCTTAGGTGTCATCACATATAGCCTGAGTCATCTCTATATTTTTCCAACTCCCATCCATTTGCTGTCAAAGTTCATAATTTCCTTTTTGTAGCTAAGTAATCACTGTGTATATGCAATGCATTTCATTACTCAATTGTTAGTTTATGGGTTTCAGTGCTGATTGCATTTCCTAGCTACTGCTAATAAAAGAGCAATGAGCGTGGATGAGCAAGTCTCTCTGTAGTACAATTCAGATTCTGTTGGGCTAAGTGCTCAGGAGCAGTATAGCTTAGTCATATGGTGGTTCTCTTTCTAGCTTTTTGAGGAACCTTCACAGTGAGTTCCATAGGGGCTATGCCAATCTATAACTCTGGTGTATTATTAATGAGTAAGAATGCCCCCTTCCCTAAAACCTTGCCAGCATTTACTATCATTTGAGTTTTATTTTTAAATACTGGTCATTCTGACTGGGCATAACACCATACACATTGACTGGAAGATAAAGGGATGCCAAGCAGGAACGGAGCTAGAAGCTTCCTTCATACTAGCTGGTTTCCAGGACAGTGCTGAAAGGTTCTCTCTACATAAGTTGCTGGAGGAGAAAGGGCATCAGTAATATTACTGAGCTGTGAGCTCAGGGAACTAAAATGCCAACCATCCAAGTAATGGCACATGGTTATGAGGACAATCAACCCTCTCAGAGTGGCTCTAAGACCCACTTATGAGAGATATGTGTTTGGTGCTGTAAACTTATTTGGATACAATAGCTAGAGAGATCATGGGTTCTAGGAGAGAATTTACCCGACAAATGCTACCCTAAGCCTTAATCAGAGAAACTTGTCTTTGGAGGGAACAGACTCACACTGTTGGGGCGCTTACTGATAACTGAATCTCAGTCCTAAACAGGACATGTGTAGCGCCCTCTCTAAGGCTCAGAAAAGAAGAAGGAGCAGAAAGAATATAAGAGTATACATAGTATGAAGAATATAAGAAAATGAGCATAAGGCTGCAATATGCTATCTCTAGGGCACACACAGCCACTGAAGCCATGATCTCACAGAAGCTGCTGAGGCCCGAGTTGGGCCAGCATGAGATGACGTCAGTCAGTCACAGACCAATGAGGCACTCATGCAGCCCTATCATGGCCTGCTGAAATATTGACCACTGATGAATCCTGGTGGAAGGACAGTCATTGTTTTCACCCTTGTATCCACTGTGGAGCTCACCAGGCCCCACAGGATAGTACCACACCATGCTCATGCAGATATTCCTGGTTAAAACTAGTGAGCCACAAAAACATGACAAAATACATTAGTGCGCAAAGGGGCCTGTACAGAGGAGGGGATGACAAGCATGGGAGGGAAAGGAGACAAGGCAGACAGAGGGGGATGGGAGAGGGGGAGGGGAGGGATCAGAATATATTATACAGATGTATGAAATGGTCAAATAATTTTAATCAATTAAAAACAGTAGGTTTTGAAAACAGAGATTTGCATCTCTAGTAAAGACAACATGATTACCCTTTGAATATTATTTTAAGTGGTATCAAGAGGAACTGTGGAAAACGGAGTCTTCTGTTAATTAAAACATAGCCTCTCCAGCCCAGTTTTCTCTTTTCTGTACAAGAACAGAAGTCGTAAAACGAAGGGCCAGCGATGCTCCCACCATGCAATTAGCACATCACTTCTAACTTGCAAACTGTGGGACCTGCCAACTGGACAGTTTATGTAGACAAAGTAGGATTGGGACAGAGCCAATGAAGACCAACCTTATGAGCAGCTATAAATTCACGTTTGTTTGTTTGTTTGTTTGTTTGTTTGTTTGTTTAAAACGACTGTTACTATGTTTTAGGATAGGCCCAATTTTTACTTTCTGGGTTTTCAGCATTTATTTCTATAATAAAAATTGTCACAAAATATTTTCAAATTTAAAGATGTTTATTTCAAGACCTGCCATGAAATTACCATTTACGTGGGGAATTAGGCAGAACAAACACTGCTCTAAATGCTTCCAGAGGTTGCTGAACACGTTGGAAGGCGCATGCCGGGAAAGCGCAGCCCACCCAAACAAGACACTGCACTGTGTCTCCTAATTAAATAAGGCTGTCCTTGGCATGTTTTAATCCCTGGACAGTTCTGAGAGGGTCACTGAGGCTCTGCATAAAGTCCTTGCTTGTAACTAATACGAAATAAGACTTTAATTTCTGAGAGGAAATGATTTTGATCGATGTTAAGACAGCAGAGCAATACTTAGCCCCCTCCCCTGCTCCAAATCATGGCTGTATTTTACTAATTGGTAAAGTAATGAGGGAAATCCATTTTTATTATTACTGAGTTAATTAAAGCTATAATAGTAAGAGAATAAATGCTTCCTTCTTAAAAAGAAAAGGCCTATGATTTGCCTTTCTACGGTGGCACTCTTGGTGACAGGGACAGAAACTCCTCAGTCAGTCCCTCAGGGCATGGGAAGAAATATGCCTCTTGACTTTCCGTCTGTATTTGAACTGCTTCTTTTTATATTAAAGGCTGGTTTTCCTTTGACTCTTCTGCTGTTCTAACAAGTATTCAAGGGCACATAGACATCACAGGCTGTGGCTTCTCCCTGGCCAGTATCATAAATGCTACCTTTCTTTTCTCTCTCAAACCCATCCCATGAGTTAGTTTGGTAATAATTGTCAGGAATATTTAAGTCAGTGTGGGAAGGCTGCGTAAATACGAAGGATGCTGTGTGTTCTCACAGTGCATACAAAATGTTCAGGTGAGCACATATGAGCTCCCTGACTTCCCTCACACACCTTCCTTGCACGATATACTGAATGAATATGCACACTACCATACCACTGCACTACACTACACTACACTACACTACACTACACTACACTACACTACCACGTATTGTAAGTTCAGCTGGTCAGTTTATCTCCCTAGTCCCCCTGAAAACAGTCAGATCCTCAGCACAAAGCACTGATACTATTTTGGAAGAAGTAAAACATGGCCAGTGTTTGTGAAATCAGCACCATGTGGTGGCTTGTGGAGTTTATGCTAAAAGGTCCACCCCTAGTCTGACAAACATGACTGATGCTGTTCCTTAGAACCTTTGACACAACCCACATGAGCTGCAGAAAATTCCATGAAAGAAAAAAAAATGTAAAAGCTGCAACATGACAAAAGAATCTAAGTATGGGTTAGTCTTTAAATGTGAACAGTTTGTTTTTTGTTTTTGTTTTGTAAAGATGGTTAGCTTTTTCAATTATCCCATATCTCTATAGCTGGACACAAGCAACACTAGAATTTCCAGAAGTATCCATTGGATGAGGGAAGCTATTACCATTTCTGGAAGCACTTGGGAGAGGAGTACTTTCTTACAACATTTATAGAATAAGGAAATGAAAATCAAGGCAGAGAAGGAGGGTCTTGGGCTGAAAGAAAAGGAAGGGGAGGGAGAGGAGGAGAAGGAGGAGGGAAGAGGAGGGGATAGAGAGTAGGGAAGGGGAAGAGGGGAGGGAAGGGATGGGAAGGGAAAAGGAGAGGAGGGGAGAGGAGAGGAGGGGAGAGGAGAGGAGGGGAGGAGAGAGGAGAGGAGAGGAGAGGAAAGGAGAGGAGAGGAGAGGAGAGGAGAGGAGGGGAGAGGAGGGGAGGATATAGGAAGGGATGGGAGGGGACAAACCTTTAGAATGGCTAAAAGTAGAATGGCCCAATTTTGAAGAGGAGAGCTGGTATTCACTAAGGGAAGGGTGACTGGCCAGAGATAAAGGAGTTAGCAACAAAGAAGGAAATCAAAGTGACAAGCAAGAAATAGGAGCTTTCTGGGTTGCATTGGGATGGGGACATTACCTACATGAGTGCAGTAACTCCAAGCCACAGTTTCTACTCTCATGCTACAGAATGTTCCATGAGTTTCTAAGAGAGATGAGTGTTCCCATCAACACTCACAACGACCTATCACCTAAGGCAGGACTGTGATACTCAGTTCTCAACACTGAGCCATACAAGTCCGTCTAAGAGAATGACACACTTCAATGAAACTCTGAAATTCTTTCAGCTTTTAAAATGTCTAAAAGAACAGGGAAATGCAAAATAAATATCTGAACTAGGGAAGAAATATTTACAATAAGAAACACTCGAAGACGTCAAGGATAAGTTGCAAATGAAATCCACACAGTTAAAGACTCTTAGATAGGATGATAAAGGGCTCATCACTATGCCTGACACATAAATACTCTGATAAATGGAAACTATTCAGATGTTATTACTACAAATGAAAACAAAATTACTTGCTTAAATTTACTTTTACGAAGAAAGGCACAATATCAAGGTGGCACATGTTTTTCAGAGGGGAGCACAAACACTATGAAGACTGGTTTCATCTGGAGTTGGGAGTCCAGAGCAAATATAAACTAACCAGAGTGGCATGTGTGCCAACCTGCCTCAGTAAAGAATCGCCGTGGGTCCATTTGCTTCTGAAAAAACAAGCTTCAAGTAAACAAAGAACAGAATTTCTACCAGTGCTATGGAATAGAATCCAGTTTATATGTTCATGGGTGAATACTGAAGAACAGATTTTAGGTGTGTGCTTCAAAGACTTGGGTCTATCCCTTCACATGTCACCTGTGATTTGGGTTTGGGAAAAGCCTGTTTTCTCATCTGAACATTAGTAAAACAATAGTGAGATTTGTATTGATAAAATAACTCAAAACAGATTTTCAAGTGCCCATATTAATGCACTGAAGATGAATGTAGTGTCTACTGCCTCAGGCCGATAACCAGCACTAAGTAGGGTTAAGCAGAGGGATCACACTGAGTCTGAGGCCAACATGGGACACACAGCAAATTTCAAGCTATCCCTGCCTAAATAACAATATCTTATCTATAAACATGTCTATATATTATATTTTTTGAAGTAGCAGGTGCTGTTCAGAGTGCAGAGAGAAAGCAGCGAGTGTATTTGAGTTACTGACCTATCTATTATTGTTTCTTTTATATTTAAGTTCAAGCAAGTTTATCAAGATTTGCCCTGCAACATATTGACATGTAAGTAATAACATTCACTGTGTTAGGCAGTCATGGTGAAGAGCCAGAATTATCACAGCCATCAAACCCTTACATGAGATTTAACTGTGCTGGTTTTGCCATACATGATGTGTACACAAAGCCAAGTCATGTCTGAACTATGCCACTAGAGCTCTGGAAAAATGTCAGCCCTCTTTGCAACCTGTTCTATTTTACATGATTGAATTTCTTTTTTCAATTTTGGTCTAATCAACTTAAATTATTATAGGTACAATTTTGTGAAATATAAAATTAATGGAATTCAAATTTTATGGAATTATAATTGACTATAAAATAGGTTTAATGTGATCCTAATTGGAAACATGGTAGCTCACTGTTCCAGAATTCATATTTTTGGAGGTTTAAAAAAAAACCTATCAGTGATATATTTTATTCTAATTGATTTTCTTGATTCTTTGAATAATAGAAAGCCATCTTTGATCTACAAGAATTGTTAGTAAAAAATATAGGGCAGAATCTTCTAGGAATCCATAACAAATTGTGTGGATAACTCAAGTTTGAAATTAAAATGCACTAAGAATTACATAGCATGGGAACGAAAACTCTTAACTTCCAAATGCTCACGTTTCTCTATTCATTCACTTTTTGCCTCAAAGATCATGGGATATGCCAGTGGAGGTAGTCAATTTTTGACAGATATAAGTCATTTGAGGCTTTTGAATAGAAATTGGCAGATTAAAACTGGTGTTTATTCATTTATTGTGCCAGGAACAAATTCTATAAGTCCTCAGGAGATACTAGAAAGTGACAACGGACTGTTCAATCCACTGGCCCTGTACAGGAGAAACAGGAAATGAGGAGAAAACATCATGTGATAAAAAAAGGCACTGTGGATAAATGAGTGGGTAAAGACCCTGATGAAGAAGTGAAGGAAAGAATAAGTCTGAGTCAGGAGAAAATGAGTGCAGTAGAGAAGGCACTGCACCTCCACCAGACACGGGCTTCAGATCAACCTCAGATTCTTGCTCTCTGGGACCCCGTCTGCAAGTGATGCTAACAGAACCCACCCTGCTGCGTACGGAGAAATTGTAAGCAACACAAATGCAAAGACACAGAACTAACTCCATTCAGAGAAAGTTTGTAGGTTAGTAGAGCAAACCGGAAGAAAGCCTGATTATTAAACAGAAAATGTCCACTATGTCCTGAGAGTCTTGGTGAGTAAAAGCTTGACCATCAATCAACTGTACAGTCAGTATTACAATATACATCTAAGCACCCTGGAGAAAATTATGTGTCTGGTATCTCTGTCGTTTTCTTTGTGATAGTAGACTTCACACCTCATTAAGCTAAAAGAAGCCACAAACTATGGGACTACTGCACGAGGTCCTCTTCACAATAGCTCACAAGAGCCTATGATAGTCCAGAATGTCAAGAGACAACCCTCTGGGTTTCTCAATTTCCTGTGCCTCTGTCAGGCAACACTAACTACTCTTTACCAGGTTCTGTGTTTAAGGCTGATTGTACACAGAGGCGCCTTGGACAATAGAGGTGCCATCTTCCTCCAGAACAGAGGAGATGCATTCACTGTCCACCTCAAGACTCATGTTCCCTGAGCTCAGAGTATTTCTGGCAATAAGCTATTTCATATATAGGCATCATGTGACCCTCTTCACATCAAGCTGTGGGGATGGGCTGAGAGGATTGACCAGAATAAAATGCTAATATGCAGAATGCCACTAATTCTATAATAAAGTGCCTTGCATCCTTGACCCAGTATCTTCTTAAACACTGTCTTGGGAAATTCCTTAAAATGTAGATAAAAATATAGATCCTTCACAGTTATTAAGCCCAAATTTTAGCTGATAAAATAGAGTCAGCATGCCATCTGGGGAGATTTTCAGATCCCCAAAGCCCCATTATTATCTACCCAGTACAACCCTGATGGACTAAGTCAGAAGCCCACTTAATCAGGGTCTCCCTAAAGTTTTACTGAAGCATGTTGCTGGCAAGTGGTAATTAACAGCAAGGCATGACTACAGGCATGCCCCTGCAACAGTACTTAGTAAGGAAAAGAAACCGTGAGAAGGGGCTGGAGAGATGGCTCAGCGGTTAAGAGCACGGCCTGCTCTTCCAGAGGTCCCCAGTTCAAGTCCTAGCAACCACATGGTGGTTCACAACCAACTGTAATGGAATCTGATGCCCTCTTCTGGTGTGTCTGAAGACAGCAACAGTGTATTCATACAAATAAAATAAATAACTTGCTATACATCCTGTTATACAGTGAGTACCACAACTGCAGGGCCCATTTCAGCTGTCAGCAGGGATTATGACTCTGATGGCCCCTGGGTCATTCATTCAGTTTTTAATTTCTTAACAATGTTAATTTTTAACTATCTTAACTACCTAAAATGGAAAAATGATCATCAATGTAGATATAACATATATATTTATCCCATCTCACAGGCAGATCATACTATTTGCTCACTCTTACACTCGATAATATTATAAAAAAATAAAACTCAATGAATTATGGCACTTATTTTACAGAAAAAGCACATTAAAGGGAAGACTAGCATGTGTGTTTGGGAGGGATATGAACATGGGAGTCAGAACAGAGGCAGGGCATATTATATCTTTCCAGTGTTCCAGTAATGTAAAAATGAGTTCATTATCACAAACTCCTCTTAGGAAATTACATCAAGGTTCACTCCTAACTACAAACTATCCTAATCCGTTCAACCTCTAACAAGTGTCAGACTGACCTTTAAATATATGGTTTGGATGAGTGAAGGAGTAAAGAAGGAAGTTACACAAGTGGGGTTTTCCTTTTAACATGCAAGAATCCTTCCTACTGCTTTTTGAAAAATCTAAAGATTTCTGTAGGGACAAATACTTTACACATTCATATCACATGATACTATTAACAGAATAATCAAAAAGCGTACTTTTATTATACATGTGATACACAGAGTACATATACATATATGCATTGAGTATAGGTAGGTAATTTACATATAGTAAGATCAGACAAATTTGTTAAGCCTCTCATTTGAAATTTTTAAGAAAATAATAAAATAGGTGACTCTGGTAAATTAAGTGAGAATGGCCGGCCACCAGAGGCCCATTCGTGTGTTTGAATACTTAGTTTCCAGTTCGTGGAACTGTTTGGGAAGGATTAGATGGTGGGGCCATGTTGGAGATGTACCATTGAGGGCAGGTTATCCTGTGTCAGCTTGTCTCTGTCTATCTTAGTTTTGGTCTCAGTCTCAGTCTCTATCTCCCTGTCTCTCCCTCTTCCTTCTCTCGTTCTCCCTCTTTCTTTCTGCCCATGGGCTGTGCCCCAAGATATGCACTCTTAGCTACTACTGTATCATAGCAGCACTGCCACGTAGGTCATGAACTCTGACCTTCTGAAACTGTAAGCCACAAATAAAATTTATTTTATAAGTTGCCTTGATCACAGCATTATATATCACAGAAATAGACAAGTATATAATATATCTTATTATAAAATCATTAATCTGTTCTAAGACCAGTATAACCATTCATAAACCCTTAAGATTTCCTACACTAAACTCAATTCACCTAAATGAGTAAGAAAACACACAAAACAAGATCCCTTTTAAAAACAACATTTAAAAGTACAAATAGCAAGTCTAGATGAGTTCCTTTCTACATCTATGTTCTAGAAACATAGAAAGCTGTCAGAGGTGAGTCTCCCCTACGCTCATCCACTACCCACTCACCAGTCTACCAGATACTATATGTTCACTTCCCTGTGAGGCATATCTAATTTTCAACTATTTTCAGGGATCTACAACCTTGACTAATTTGAACCAACAAGTATGTTTGTGTGCAAACACTTTGAGCATCCTCTCTGACCTAACACCAAGCCTTGAGCAAAGCAGGTCATTTTAAAATACAACTTAATTCCCATTCCTCCCTCTGGATGTTCTCCAGTAAATTTCTTTTGAAATATGTTTTGAAAGAAGAGAAAAATACTCAACTACCATATGGACAAAAGCTGCCATGAAAAACGTTAATTTAATCTGAGTTTTACACACAAAGACTGTATTCGTAAGCGTTAACGCCATTTGAAGACACCACCATGGGATGCACTCATTATTGTGTTCTATAGGTCCACACAGCATACAGCACATATTCATTGGCTTTATCATCGGGGTGGCTAGCTGCTCTATGCACAGTGGGAAAGCTGAGGCATTATGAGGTTATAGAGCTTGTGTGGAAAAATGTCTTACAAGAATAAAGAAAGACCCACAGCCTAGGGTGTAGCCTTTCTATGAGTCTGTGAGTTTCCAAGGGTCCACTTCACCTGTGGCTTCTGTCTCCATGATGGGTTTATTTGTAAGCAACTGCATTTGCTTCCTGACTGCTCACTCCTGCACACAAGCACACAACGACTGAGGTTCTTCGGCTCCTCTTGTCTCTGGGTGCTGTCTGCTGCTTCTACCACAGTGTATTTTACTGGCAATTTAAATATCCTGAGTCAGCAATGTGGCATAGCCTCACAATTACAGCTATCTCTCAAAATATACATGCCACATCAGCTTAAGGGTGGTGCCACTAAAAAAAGGGGGGGTGGGAGGGCTGACATGAACAATCCTTTCAGTCGCTGTGTGAGCATAAACACAACACACAAACAGACCTTAGGACAAAACTAATATCCCAAAGAGAAAGGAAAGGATGCAGTGAAAGCCATCCTTTTTGTTAAGAACAACCAATCTTGCTAGGAGTTTTATTAAATTGGAAATTAAAGCTAAAATATGAAGGCACTTAACTTTTATAAGTAGAGTCTTTCTTACATTAACAGGAAGGCACTGGTTTCTTTTTTAAAAATTTTTCTAGATTTTATTACCCTAAAATTATAATAATAATAATAATAATAACAATAACCACAAGAGATTAAATTGTGTGAATACAACTGTTGGAGCTGTGCAGGGTAGGGGGATATTCATCCCCAATGTCTGAAGCTATCAGTTTTGCTAACTATAACTCTTGCATATATAATTCCATTATACTTTTATAATTCAGCATTTTGAAAACGCTTTTGAACCATCAATATATTTTCCTGGTTAAAATTCTTTGAGATGTTCTTAACAAGAGTCTTAGATAATGAATTTGAGCAAACTCTGGAACAGTCTTTACAGTATTATCATTCTCATTAATTTTCAGAACTACCCACTGTGTTGAGATGATTGTCATGGGCCTAAGACTTCAATTTGACTAAATATTTTTGCATATATTTCAACATATAAGTAACTAACAGACGTTTAAATGTTAACTTCCTATGGAAGCCCCAGTAAAAATGTATTTAATCTCGTGATTACCTGGCCACACTTATTCTTATTTTACTAAAACATCTCTTTCCCTCCTGTGCAGTTTCCTCTATATTCTTGTCACCATCGGATCACAAATTCCAAAAACCCATCGAACATAACTGCTCTTTGAAACATTCTGGAATCTGAGCCATGTGTGCATAAACAAAACATCCTGACATCAGGGGCTTTTCAAAAGAGAAAACTTAGAAACTCAGAACACTCTCTTTATAAAACAAATACAGTGGTACACTTCCTCCTTTCTCTTTCTGTTGCCTTTTGCTTCCTCTCAAAAGGGAGTGGTCTCCATTTGTATATTATTTGGCTTTAGCAATCTGATGCCAGATGCAACCCTAACTTGCCAGCAAAAGATGGGCAGGAAGCTACAGCAATGTTCCTTTAAGAGTTACCGCGGTTGCATTTCATACTTTCATAGGGCGGGTGGGAGTCTCTTCCTTTTGCCTTTGGTTATCTCTCCAGCCTGCCTCTGCTACCATTGTCTCATCCTTTTGCATTCACATATCACAGCACTAAGTATTTCATTACTGGTTTATCTGTCCAGAGGCTTGAGACGCCGTAACAATTAACCCTCCCTTCACAGTGATTGATACAGGCTTTGCTTTCAATTTGTTCCACTACACAGATCATGAAATTCTGAATGCAATCACCCTCATTGACCTACACTTTCAAACGCACAGCTACAATGAGACGAAAGTAATTATGAAAAGGAACTCAGGACCACTGAGATCTAAGACCAAGGCTTTCTAAAATCTGTGAGATGACCTTCTGGCAAAATTGGCAAATTCTGACGCTTAGGGGAAATGACAGTTTGGTGTCTCTGTCTGAAAGCATTCAGGGTAAGCTGATCGATGAACAGTGTGGAGGCAGTATTGGCATGGTACGCGCCAGGACAGAAGGCCACCAGGGATCTCTCTCAGGCAGAGCTAAACCCCTAATATTCTAGTTTCATTAGTACAAATTTTCTCAAGGAAACCAAAATTCTTGGTTTGTGTTAAAAAGAAAAAGCCTTGGCCACAGCAGAGAACCCAGAATGGATTCTAGAAAGCATCACACACCTGAGCTGCCCACTTCTCTCCCCTCCCTCCCCCTTCCCCTTACATGAAGATTCGCCTTAAGAGATGAATACATTCTTCACAAAGTCTGAAAAATAGCTCCAAATAAATATTAATCTACAGCAATCGATATATATGAGGAATGGAGAGGTGCTAGCCGAAGAGCACAGAACTATATTAAAACAAGGGTTGCAGTTAAAGAAAATCGGGGTGGGAAGAAAGGCAGTGGGCCTGAGGCTCTAATCACAGAGCAGAGTGATGGAGACTGAGCAATGCTGCATGGATTAGCAATGAATTATTTTGAGCCATAATCATATGCCTGCACAGAAGACAGGCAAAAACTAACCATTACTCACAAACTGATCTGCTGATTGAGAGAAGGAGGGAGGGAGGAAGGGGGAAGGGGGGAGGGAGGGAGGGAGGGAAGGAAGAAGAGAGAAAGGGAGGGAGGGATGAGGAAACAGAGATGGGGAGACAGAGGGAGAGGTGGAAGGGAGGGAGATTTATGTGCTAAACTAATTCAGAATAATGAAAACCTAAAAATGTGATTATACCTCAAGCAACATCTTCTTTTTAATGTCTCCCACTTAGTACCTAATATGGAGAATTTAAAATATAAACTATAAAGTGCTTGGATTCAAATAGGATCAAACCAACTATTGACTTGAAGATTACGACATGATAGACTGATAGACCTTTTCCAGTTTCTTTCTTTCTTTTCTTTTCTTTTCTTTTTTTTTTTTTTTTTGATTTATCAAAACATTTAAAGATAACTAACCACTCCCCAAATAAAAAGGAAACATAAGTATTTAGGTCTTAAGAAGTAACAGCACTTAAGGAATTAACTTCCTCTGGAGAATGTGAAAAAAAATATTCCTATCAAATGAAGATTCAATTGTTAGAACTAATTTTGTTGGAAATGAAAAAAAAAATCAGGACTGTGGGTAGCACAAGATTCTTAGGAACAGACTGTTTAAATGAAGAGCACTTTAATCAGTAGAGGAATCCTCACATTCTTAATGTCTTGCTGTGCATTCTGCAGGTTATAGTGGCAGCTGGCTGAGGTCATATATCTTTTGTGAGCATCCCAAAAAGGCTCACTGCCAGACTGTTAAATTATGAATAAGCAATGAACAAAAGGATGCAGATACGGTGGTGACAAGATAATCCAAGCAAATTTATCTATGACAAATTTCACAGGATTAACAAATTACATTTACACAGAACAATAAAAATGTGCAAAAAAAAATGATGAACCTACTTTTCCTCACAGCACTAGGAAAACAAAAAAAGTCGCCAATCCACTGCATATATTTAAATTTAACTCAACCTAAAAAAGACATTTATAATTCATTCAAGATATCTTTGTAACTTTTTTGCATTTTGAATAGGAGTAGACAAACCCTATATCTACTATGTATTTTGTACCCATTTACTATTATCAACAGTATTAATATATAAACTGTATATAGCATATAAAATCCAGCACAATAAAAATTCCATTCACATGTGAATAGAATCCATTTTATTTTCAGAAGCAGATTCTAAGGAGTGAATTATTTTTATTTAAAAAATGCACCATCACTCAACACAATACATATCAACTGTGAAAATATCCTTATTCATTAATGTCTCTGTTTTCTAGAACCAAAGAAAGAGGATCTGCAAAGAGTTTCCATTGCTCCAGTTGTCCCCACCAACTGCTGTAGTCCCTCTGAACACACTGCTCTAAACGAAGCTTTGAACCAGCATCCTCTTCTGCAGTCTCAAAAAAGAAAAGAAAGGAAAAAAAGCAAAAGCGAAAACTCATAGACTTAGGGAGAAAGTGAGCTTGTTCCCACAGGATTTACCTCCAGGGGATTCCATTCCACACTAGCTTTTTCTTCACAATGCAACCATCCTATATTTCTTTTTACAAATCTTACATTTGATCGGATGTGGTACTGCAGGATTCTGGGGTCCCATGAAGAGGTATTAAAATATCATGAAACAACACTTTGAAGTATGTGACACAGAGATCTGTTACATTCCTATGCTACATGCTAGATACCCAAGTCAGGGCCCTTGAATTTCATTTTAGCTTTGGTGCTGATGATGAGATGCTGGACTCGGAGGTGATTTCTTTTAAAGTGATCTGACTGCTATTTTGAATGCTGCAGCCTGCAGTACACTTATGTTCCTCACTGACGTCTGCTTTTGATCTTCAGCGAGTCTGTAGACCTCTCTAAATAAGTTCCTACCAATATTCTATCAGGCAACATTTTTGTGTAAACAAATTGGTGACTGTAAAAAGGAATACCTAGTTAAGACCCACAAACAAAATACTTGCCTTCATCAGTCACAAAATATCAAACACTGCTTACCTAATCCATTCAGGTCTCCACGGTTCTGCTACCCATGTTTAGCCCTATTTGGTTAATAGCACTTATCCAAAAATGCAAAGATAAACATGCCATGGTTGTCAGCCACCCTCAGCCCACATACACCCAGCAGTGAGCTAGCCTCAAGTCTGACACTGTAAAGCTCCCTAAATTATAGTTTTATTCAAAAACCAGTACAATCCCAACCAACCATAGATCCCTGGAATAGAGAAATTAAAATGTTACAGAAGACATCCCTTCTGTGTGTCTGCGTGTCTATGAGTCTTTGTGTGTGCTTGTGTAAGGAAGAACTCAATAACAACCCACCAGGTTGGGAAGATGGCTCACTAGATGAAGCCCTTGCTGCATTGTGTGCTGCTGAGTTTAGATCCCCAGAACCTACATAAAAGCCTGCAAAAGTCCTCCTCCTACAAGATAGGAGGGAAGACAGAAGCATCTACAGAACCCTAAAGGCCAGATGGCCTGGAGTAGGCATCGGCAAACAAGAGGCCCTGCCTCATACAAGGTGGAAACTGAGGATGGATACCTTGGGTTGTCCTCTGACCTTCACATGCACGTACATGTACATACCTACCCTTACATGTGTACACACATACACTCACATACCTTATATCATACACATTCAAAAGATAAAATAATAACCTACCAATTTTGTATCAGTGATAGTTCATTTTAATTGAGGAAGTATATTCGAAGCCCTCAGAACAGTACCTGTTTCAAGCTTGGTGATATTATAATGCCCAGTACCTATGCAGAGGCCAATTCCTATAGAAGGTCCTTATATATGTCAAATGATAATACCCTCAAATAATGGTTAACAGTTAACAAAGTTATTCAGAGAACTCTGAGATCGTTTCTACCAAAGTCAACCTGAATCTATTTAATCCCTGAGATAAACTGAGACAACCCATGGAATGTGGCACCAGGAGTGGAGAGAGACTCTGAATCTGGGGGTATGTCTACCCGATCTTAGAAAGTGAGTCAGCTAAAATCCTGAGAAGAACATGTGCTGCTGCTGTGTTTGCCCACAAAGGGAATCAAATGCTAACTAAAGGGCAAGGAAGGGACACTTGAAATACTGATGGCTCCTCCCACCAACTCCATACACTCTGCATTCTTGCTCTTCTCTGAACACCTGGTGAAGGCCTTTTCCCTTTGGCTCAGAAACCCTTAGCTTCAGGAGGTTCAAAGCCACGGGCTCCTCACAGTGGTATCACAGAACACGTCCACAGCTGCCCCAGTCTGAGTCACAGACAAACCCCAATCTAATCTCCATTTCTGTCACTTTCCATAGGAAAGGGAAGCTGCTATCCCCTAAGTAGATGTGTTAAAAGGACAGAAGGAAAGGCACGGTGATATGAACAGGGCAGGGACTGAGTAAGGACCTTACCGAGTGATGTACATTACTGCCCCCACGGAACCAAGCCCTACACCCATCAAAACACCTGCCAAAATCACTCACTCTAACCATACACACACACTTATGCATCTTTTTATTTCCTCCAAGAACACTTCATAGTCATTGATTACAATATTTCACAAAGTGATGCTTACCATCCTAGGACACCCAACTAACATGAGGGTCTCGTTTCTCACTACTGAGTCATAGAAAGGCATGGCTTCCAACTCTTCCGCTTTGCACATCTAAAATCAGAACAACTCTCTAACCAGAGAGACTGCTCCTGCACCAGGCATCATATGGCTACAGTTACCAGTCCTATGGTGGAGGCTCAATAAGATGGAGAAAGAAGCATCCAATGCTTGTCAGTTGGGGTCAGGAGCACCATGGTCCACAATAACATGAAATTTTCTTCTTGTTCTTCATGACTTTATATGAAAGAGTGCATGGAATTCGGTTTAATTTAGCAAGCCCCTGTGCTTTATGAATGTATACAGACACCAAGCCCAAGTGTTCTTCAATGTTGTCACTTCCTATGACATTCAGAGACACCAGCAGTCATTCCAGTCTTAGTAAGCCATGCCCCGTTCATGCACTGTGCTATTACTGATATTACTACAGACTGTTCTAACTATGTAAGGGTCTATCAAACTTGATAGTACAAACATCCTACTCATGCTAATGATGCCCAGTGCAGTAAAAATACCATTTGGTTACAGTTGGTTTATTATGCTGCCCAATGAGAAGAAAGAAAAAGGCCACGATTTACTGAGACAATGTTAACATTGTAAATGCAAACAACTGAATTTTCTCATAAATGTTGAAGTTCTTACCTAATAGTAGATTTGAATTTTCAGTACATGCAACCATGTACTTAAAAGTCAGAGAGTAGTGTTTACTCAACCAATCTATTAAAATTTCTAGCATATATTTTTATACACAGAGATGTATATAAAACACCAGGAGTTACATTCGAAGCCAAATGTAATATAGAACTTTCAAAAAATCAATCAAAACAATGAAATGCTACAATGTGAAAAAAATAGCCATGTACAAGGAGTAGGTGGCTAGTCACTATATCCTGTGTGTTTAATGTCCCTTGAATTTAGCAGCATTGTGTACAAGATGAGGTTACAGCAATTGCAGAAAAGAAAAATATAGCGAGATTCATATTGGGGTCACTATTAATATTAGAGCACTTGAGGGTGTTTATAAGGGAATGCTTTACTAGGGGTAATTCTGAAACTGTGTGTTATTCCTATAGATACTCCCACACATGTACCTCAACAATATTATAAATAACAACTTCCCTACAATCCTCTATATCTGCACTCATGGTTGCTTCATAGGGCTCACGGGCGCGCGCACTCGTGCACGCGCGCACACACACACACACACACACACACACACTACTCTACTCTACTCTCTGGTCATAGAAAACCTCAGGAGTGCTGGGAAGCAGACCTGATGTAAACAAATGAAATAATAGCATGCCAGTGAGTCCAAATCTAAGATCCTGAACAGGGACTCAAAGTGGTCACTGAAATCTCAGCACCCTCATGAAACCACTCTGCTATAGACAACTGCTGTGAAGAAAGATTGCAAAGTAAGATCAAAACTCATATCACTAAACCTATCAAACTGTCCTAATCTGTAGGTTATATTTCAAGGGCAATGTAGTTCTGATTCATTGCCAAGAAAGATGTTAATTATGTATAACTTCCAGTTGGAAACTCAGATCCATGCTACAGAGTGTGGCAACAACCACCCCTGCCCACACCAAAAGAATGAACTTGGAGGCCTGCAGGGCAGTGGGGTTAAATCTTCAACGGTGGTCTTGCAGGATCAGGAATCTGGTGAGCAGGTACAGCCACAGCTATTACAGCAAGCATTTTATCCCCTAGAATGAAGGGCTCTCCCCCAGCTCCTCATTGACTTATTAGTGTAGGAGATATGTCCTTTCTGAACAACACGTAACCTTCACTCTTCTTACAAGATGCTCCTTCTTTTCTCACCTCCCCATCTTTGTCCACATCTCTCAACAAAGACTTCCCTGCTGGCTCATCCTTCCCCCAAGATCCTGTTTGCTTAGGGACCTTCCAGATGCCTGAACTTTGTCACATCAGCCAGTCATTCAGCAAATTTGACTGCTAGTAATTTTCCACTCCGAGCTCAATGTCTAGTTTGAATGGAGGTCCTTAGGAGGCTTCTGCAAGCAAGTTCGGGAAAGGGCTCATAGCTGCTTGCTGTCTGCACCTGCAACTCTATGGATACTTAAGGTATTTTTGTCTTGAAGATGGACCATCATAGACTTCTATTCTCGAACAAATCTATATTACATACTACAGTATGTATAGACGCAAAGAAGCTTTACTCACAGAGTATCACAAATTGAGATAAAAAAACTTATGTCATGTAAATTTTTATTTTTAAAAATGTGTTAAATGATGCTGAATACCAGCTAACGCAACATAAAAAAAAATCTAATCTAATAAATGGCACATTGGACCTTTGCAGTATCTTTCTATATTTCTCAATTCATAAATGGGAAATTGGGAATCAGAAAACATTCTCGGATGTGGGAGCGGCCTGTGTAACACAGGTCACTGTAACTCCTGACTCTGGAGCCCCGCTATCTAATATCCTCTCTGGTGGATCTATGATATGCCCATGCATTACAGTTCTTGTTGACAGACTGTTGCCTTGGAAATATTTCATTATTTCAGTTTTTCCATTTGTAGACCCTTGGCCTTGTAATATGAAGGCCATCCTATTTCATATTTTCGATTATCATTTAAGCAATCTCGTGGAGCTATTTATATATATAAGCAAGAGTTAGACAACGCATATCATCATTTATCACTGTTTAAGCTGGCGCTGCAGGAATACCTTAAGAAAAGCACCAGCCACCACTGAATACCTTTTAATGCCTTGCCAACCAGCATGGGCACCACAGGCTTGATACTGCTCTCCAGTTTTCCTGGTTGTAGGTCCACAGAGCGGAACAACTCTGCGGCAGTGCAATATAATTTGCAGCCTATTAGAGTTTAAAGAAAATCAAACAAGTGTACATACACAAGGTTTTCAAGTTACTCTTTCAAGCCCTAGAGCCACGTTCTCTGTATGTGTGACACAGAGACCTTCAAGGACCGCTAACTGTCGTTAAAGACATTAGCAAGGTTCTCTGCACATGAAGTAAAGACAGCCTTTGCATACCATTACATTGGGGACATACACTTGATAAATGCAAATGACACCTTTTCCTTAGTTTTGATCATGGACAAAGCTGAAAAGCAGGAAAGTGCCCATAAATAATGGCTGTGTGACCAGTAAGTCAGGTACTACTCTTTAAATGAAACAGACAAAGGAACAAAACTTGTGTCCATAAAGGGGGAGTGGGGGTGGGGGGGGCATCATTCGTCAACATATTTGTGTTCAGCTGCTACTGCAGAGAAATACTAGTGACCAACCAGTTCCAGGGGCAAAGTACAAACCAAGGTGGAATAACTGACTTAGGTGAAAGCAGGCTCTATGAAAAACAACTTCCTTTTAGACAAACTATCTGACT
This sequence comes from Micromys minutus, assembly GCF_963924665.1. Taxonomy (NCBI): domain Eukaryota; kingdom Metazoa; phylum Chordata; class Mammalia; order Rodentia; family Muridae; genus Micromys; species Micromys minutus. The sequence continues at coordinate 198,664,193 of NC_137969.1, read as the reverse complement.
TCTTTCTCATTACAAAATGAAAACAACTTATAGGTGTGACTTTACACTTAAACGTGTTAAGAGCATTTAAAATCCTGGCAACACAGCAAATTCTCAGGGCATAAAACAACTGTTGGGATATTGGAGCAAGTGTGTGGTTATTACTGTTTCTAGCAGTTTATAACTTCTTCCTTCCTCTCTTCTATAAGGTCCCTTCAGTCTCCCCTATCTACCTATTGCCCCTCCCTTGCCCTATAGGCTAAAGTTTCTTAGATCCAACCTTTAAAATGACAGCATCCAAGCTGAACAAGAAGATGCTATTAAAGGGCATTAAATTAAATACAGTATATCCTTCTACAACTTCAATCAGAACTTTAGACCAAGTGTTATTTAGTTCAGCTCTCAAGTGGAGCAGAATAACAAATCGCATACTTTGATTTACCTTCCTCGAATGCCAAATGGAGACAGGTGATAAAGAAGGCGCTCATGCACAGGCTATGAAGTTTCCTCTAGAAATTAATTCTATCTTCAAGATTCCTATCTCAGAGAATTTCCCAAAATGGCACACAAATAGGCCTCAGCTAAAGAGATTACCGGGGCAATCCCAGTAAATGCATTTGCTACCAGCAGAACGGCAAGGAAGTAACTAGGAGGAAAGGAAGGGAGAGAGGAAGGAAGGGAGGAAGGGAAAGAGGGAGAGAGGAAAGGAGGGAGGGAGGGAGGGACATAAGAGGCAGAGGGAAAGGGGGGATGGGGTCAACTGTAAACTGATTTCAAAGTATTTATCACCTCCTTAAAAAAGTCATCATTCAAAGCTTTGCACAATGATCTGAGAATAGATTTCTGTATCTACAAGGGTAAAATGTTTAAGATGTTAATTCTTCACGAGACACAAATATCAAGAACTAGATGTTCATTTTCAGCTGTCTTTAGATGTGTGATTTTCTAGTTTCAAAGTAACCATTGATGAGCACAACACTTAACATCTTTCAAAACTAGATGGCATATGACTCCTCAGTACATGGAGTTTCACAGTATTATCTGAGACTTTCTAATGAATCCACTCACTATGCATCTACTTTGTAAAGCTGTTTGCTTGATCCTAACCATTCTATCTTTTTAAAATGAAAATAATTTGTGGCAGAAAAAAAATTAAACTACCGAAACGGTAGGTTTTTTTTTTTTTTTTTTTTTTTTTTTTTTTTAATGAACAGTTCTCTGAGTGTCTCTCCACCTTCGTTGATACACCGAAGCTATGCTGTATCAGAAATAAAACTGCCCATGTGATAACTGAATCTTGCATCTAAGCACTTCTTTTCAAGCTCTCCCAAGTCTGTGAGGAATGTAACTGCTGGCTGGGTGGGGGTGCACAACTCTGTATTTGTTTTCTTCTTGAATCAATGGGTAGCATTCCATACTTCCTACTGAGCCTTTCCTCTTGGAGACAGAGATATTCACTTTGCCCAAACCGATATGCTATACGCAATTAATGTCATTAACGCTGTCAATTAATAGCAAATAGGCTTCTAAACAAAGTAGGCTGGATGGACAGCGGGAGGGAAGCACATTGAAGCTGGGGGGCGGGGTTCAGTCACTCTGAAACCTAACCATGCTGTTCACGTAGGATAGTTCGGGATGTTTTCAACACAAACTCCCTTTCCCTTCGGCTCTAGTAGTTTAACTAACTTCAGACAGATATGCTCCACTGAGCCCCTTGCCTGGATATGCAATTCTCACCAGGAACTTTTTCAAACACAGATTCCCCAAACAGTAACTAACGGGGTAGAGATGCTCAGACCATTGACATATTTTGGATCTTGCTGTTTGTTTGCTCATTTAGACTCAGGGGCTTTCTTCTTTCTTTTTCTTTCTCTCTTAATTTTTTTTTTTAAATTCCTGGAGAGGGGGTGGAGAGAAGGGGAGGGCGAGAGTAGAGGGCAGAGCCGGGAACCCACAAGTTGCTGGGCTCAGGGCAGCGGCAGCGGGAGGCGGCGCGCCTGGCTGCGCCCGCCCGGCCTAGCAGCTCTCGGAGACAGCCCCTCGAGCCCTGCGCTCGCCTCCCGCCCCGGCCTCCTCCCCCTCCCCTCCCCCTCCCCAGCTCATTCCCTTCCTAGAGAGCAGCTGCTGCGGGACCTGCGGCGGCAGGGGGATCCCCGGCCCCCACCCTCCCTCCCGCGGCTCCCGGCACACACAGCGCCTTCTCTTTTGGGCTTGTTTGTCTTTTTTTTTTTTTTTTATCTTTTTTTCCCTCTCTCTCTTTCTTTTGCTTTTTTTTCCTCCTTTTTTTTTTCCATCAGCGAGTCACTCCATTCGCCGAGCTCAGGAGGTGCGACTTGCTCGCTGCCCGCCGCCGCCAGAGCCCGCTCGCTGCCGCAGCCGCCGCGGGCGGACAATGCGCTGGGACCGGGCAAGCGCAGCCCCCCGCCCCCGGGACCGCGGGACCCGGGTCCCCGAGGCGGGCTGCGAAGGGAAGCGAGCCCGCCCCACCCCGAGTGGGGGGGAGCGGCGGGAGCTGGGCGCGGGCGGCAGGTTCAATAAACAGAAAAGTGTTACCGTTCTCGCCTGGAAGGATCCTGCTGAAAGCTGGGCTTGGTGGGCGCCATCTTCCTGCAATTTTTTTTTTCCTCTCTTACTTTTTGCCTCGCTCCCCCCCTCCCGGGGCGGGGGGCGTGGGGAGGGCGGGGGTGTGCGTGTGCGTGGGCTGGCGGGAGAGAGTGCGGGCGTGCGCGGCGCTCGGGGGCCCCGGCGGGCGGCGGCCGTGGCTGTGGCCGTGGCCGTGGCGGCGACGGTGGCGGCCGCCGCGCTGCTGAGCCCGGGAGGCTACGGGAAAGTAGTGGGGCCCGAGCGTCGCCGGCGGCCGGACGTCCCCTCGCGCCCGGAGTGCTCCCCGCCGCAGGTCGCCGCCTCCTCGGCCGCCCGCGCCTCGTCCTCCCTCTGCTCGCCGGCCGCCTCCGTCCATGCGCCGCTCAGCGCCCGCGGCCCCGGCCGCCCCGGCTCCCGAGACATGCCCGGCGCGGAGACAGGCGGCCGGCGCGGGCGGCGGCGGAGGAGGGGCGGGCGGCGGGGGAGGCGGCCGCGCGGTCCCGCGGGCAACCCGGCCGGGGCCTCCGGGTGCTCGGGCCGGCGCGCGGCCGCAAGCCCCCTCGCCGCAGCCACCGGGCTCGGCCGGCGGGCTGGTGGGGGAGCACACCCTCCCCGCAGGGGACGGCGGGGGGCCTAAGAGTGGAGGGACCCGGAGAAGGAAGACACTCGGGGGGTTCCCGGCTTGACCACTGGGAAAGTATTTCTGGGCATTTTCCAGTTGCTTTGCTCCAGAGCTCTCTCTCTCTTCTCCTGCAAGCTGATACACACCCCCTTCCCCTCCCCCTCCTTCGCTTCTCCCCCACCCCCTCTCTCTGCCTCTGCGCTCTCTCTCTCTCTCTCTCTCTCTCTCTCTCTCTCTCTCTCTCTCTCTCTCTCTCTCTCTCTCTCTCTCTCTCCCTCTCTCTCCCCCTCTCTTTCTCCTTCTCTCCTTCCTTCCCTCCCTCTCTCTCCCGCCCTCTCATCTGGGGACTGTAAGCTCGGCTGCTGGCGCAACAACGCCACTCAGTTGCAGTTTCAAACACTTCCCTTCTCTAGAGTCTGTCAGCCTGCAGAAAAGAGAGTGGGGTTCAGAATGCCAGGAGAGTGGGTTGGACTGACTGTTTTCAGGGACCGTAGAAATAAAAGCGTGTGGTGAGGAGTCTTGAGCTGACCCAGCAGGCCCAACTACCCTGAGCCTCTGAGAACGGATGCAGGACCTGCACCTTGGGACTCTGGCGCCCTCAGCCAGGAGCCAAAGCCAGAACGTCTGCATTTTTCAGGCCCGTACAGATATGCAGACCCCGGGGTTCATAGGCCAATCCCCAAGCGCTGAGACGCGGTTACAGACAAATGCCTTTGCAGAGCCAGGTCCCGGTTCCTGGGACGGGGTTGCTGGCCTCTGGAATCTAGTCTAGTCACCGCCCCATTAAACTGCCATGGAGGCCTAGGGAAATGGCTACTCAGAGCAAAGCCAGATCGAATTCTGTTACCTGGAGAAACCCTGGGCATTTACCCACTAAGCCACTCTGCAGAATGGGGACAGCTCCTTTTGCAGACTAGGGCCAGTTCTGTATTAAGCAGGCAAGACAGACACCCAAGACAGTTCCGCGTAGAACAAATGGAAGAGTCTGGTGGGAAACATCATTCGTGAGTGAAGCTTTGCCTTCTGCTTTAAAGTTGGGGTGGGGTAGGGAGCCTCAATGGGTGTCTCCTTAGGAGTAAAGTAGGGAGGGGATTCTGAACCGACACTGGATGCTCAAGTGTGACAGAGCTGCAACATCTTCAAGCTATTGAAGACCCCTGGGAGGAGTTAGTAGGCTCTACAGGTAGAGGAGATGGGGGGTGGGGTGGGAAATGAATTGAGAAATGATGAGTGTGGCCTACAAGACAAATGGGGGCTAGCAGAGAAGAGGGGGAGTTAACCAGTTGGAAGTTCTGGTTCCAGGAAACAGTCCAGGGCAATTCTGCCCTGAGGTGACAGATGAGAGAAGTTTGTGCTCTCTCAACAGGCAGGCCGCTGCTTAAAAACCCACCCCTGTCACCCCTCCTCAGATCCCCAAAAGTACTTTAAATTCTTTAAACGCTATTTCACAATCCGCTTTAGCAAAACATCCAGGTCTCCAGGTGGAAAGTAAGCCTACCCCTCAGAGCCCGGAAGCCAGTCCTGATGGCTCCCAGGGCTGGTGAACTGAGACTCCTGGCTCAGACCTTACCTCCAGCACCTGCCAATAATCTTCTTGCCCAACTCTTCTGCCCCCAAATTAACTAAAATTAAAGACAGTAACAGGTGTCATGAGATCTGAGTAACAACAGGGAAGAAAACTGCATTTCCACTATCTGATCCTGTCAGTGTGAGAGAACATTTAAATCAAAGGCAGGCACAATTTACTCCAAAGGAGAAAGTTTAGAGGTCTTGACGGTTTTTTTTTTTTTTGTTTTTTTTTTGTTTTTTTTTTTTTGTTTTTTTTTGTTTCACTACCTTCTTTAGAAGTAGAGACCTAAATCCATGTTGAGGCAGGTGCTTGGGGGGGGGGGGGGGAGATGACTGCCCCTTGATGCTCCTAAGCCCCAAGATCATCTCTTTCTAAAGGACAATGCCAATGCTGGGGGGGGACCCTAAAAGCGGGAGGGAGGTTCATGACAGCTCCTTATGCCCAGTTTACATCTTATGGGTCAGGTCAAGTTCCTGGAGGTTCCTGGAATTGTCCAAAGGTCATGTGACATTTCTGACCCTTGAATCTCTTCCTCACAGAGCACACTGTTGTCACTATTGCCTGCATTTCCTAGTTAAAATGACCGCCAGATTTTGTTGTCACTTCAGTGTTTTGTAAAAGACAAAAAAAAAAAAAAAAAAAAAAAAAAAAAAAAAAAAAAAAAACACCTGAACCATAAAAAGGGAAAACTGAGTTTTTAACTGGTGTTCTGCATCTGAAAGATGCCCAGATCTTTTTTATTAAAGGTTCCTGCAATCGCTTGAGCAAAACATGGCTAAAATAATTTAATTAAAAAAAATCTCTTGACAAAGATTAGCCCCCTTTAGAGTTATTTCCACGACTTATTTTTAAAACTTTTGACAATAAGCAGAGCATGTAATGAAGTCTTCTACTGAATATTTGCAATTACATGAACTTGGAAAATACTGTGTCAGGCAAAATCTGGTCACTGGGCCACTGGTTAGAAGGCACAAAATACAGCAAAGACAGATTACTGTAACCTTTGCAGCTTAAATACTATTGTTTCAAACCAAAGGTTCTTAAATCAATGAAGTTTCAAAGATGAGGTAAAATGGGAGTTTGAATTATGCATTATGTATATTTTAAGTTAAATGTCATTGGCAAATCTCTCAGATGTTTAATCGTGTACAATCTGGGAAACACAAATATTTAATTTCACACTCTCGTGTGCTCTTTTTTTTTTTCTTCCATCTATCATAAAATTGAGCTTCATGAATGGAGAGTTTACCTTCTTGATTACACTGTTAGTTTTTCTCATAGCGATTTTGTGGATCATTTTTTCAATAAAATCTTAGAACATCAAAAGTTATCCTTAAAGGGAAAACTTTACGGTTCGAAAGCTATTGGTAAATTTCTCTTTATTTCCCTATCTCAGTCAAAGGGTGTTCAGTGTTTTAATGACAATTATTTTGAATCTAGAGAATATCTTTAGAAAAATACAAACAAATGCTGTATTAAAGCTTCCTTCTCAACACCAAGCCTAACTTTTGTAAAATTTGCTTCCCAACTTGTGTCTCAGAATCTCATCCATTTGCATTATAATGCGTCTGAGATACTTAGCAGCGCCTAAGAGATTCAGATTTCACATTGTATTTCCCTGTAGTAACAGGTGACATGATCTCACTATTAGGTAGAAACGCAAGTCTATTGCTGCACATGAAAATAGTTTCTACCCTATTTGGAAACAAATGATCAGTCAGCCTCCGATGATCAATTGCTCCCCTGGCTGTCCATCAGCGCGGATTCGCACCCGCGGAGGCATTGAGAACGTTTTGCTGGAAGGGGACGGGAAGCCCAAACTTTGCTAAAGCATCTCCTGCAGCGTCTCAGACTAGATTGGAACTCTCTGGCTACTCGGGGCTGAGGCTCAGCGTTCGGGGCCTGGCTTAGGGCAAAGGATGACTTCACTTCGCCAGAGCACTACAGTGCTTTTCAATTCGGATTGTGCATCCTCCCCCACCCCTCCTTCTACAGCACCGGGGCAGGCAAAGTAAGCCCTGATGAGGTGCATGTGTGTTGTAAGGCACAAAACAAGAGCAAAGTGAGTCCCACCCCAGTACCCAAGGCGGGGGCACTATCCCAGCTCGGACGGGACTACTCACCGCTGCTGGTAGGAGGTGATGCCCTGGACGTTCTGCGGGGTGCCGTTGGCCGCGGCGCCGGCCCTCCCCATGCCCGCACCGGCCGGTACCCCAGCGGCTGCCCCGCCGGCCGCCGCGGCCGTCACCTGCACGCTGAAATCCGGAAAGATTCGGATCATCGCCGCGGCTTGGAGCTCCAGGAGTCGCTGCTCTGGGCTCGGGCTGGCGGGGGCTCGGGCTCGGGTTCGGGCGGCGGCGGCAGCAGCGGCGCGAGCGGCGGCGGCAGCAGCGGAGCCAGCCACCAGCCTGCAATCCCATTAGTGAGCCGCGGCCACTGTGCGCGGCGGAGAGGCGCTTTGATGTGCGCGCAGCGGGCTGAGGTGGAGGGGGGTGGTGGCGAGGAGGAGGTGCGGGGGGGGGGTGCGAGGGACTTGCAAACAGCAAAACGTGTCAGGGTGGGGCCTTTTCTCCCTTTTGGGGGGCACTGTTGCTCCCCCCTCTTTCCAGGATGTTGCTTTCACTGGCTGCTCCAGCAGCGCCGCGTGAGCCCAGCTGAGAGAAGAAGGGGAGGGGGTGGAGGAGGAAGGATGCACCGGGAGGCTTGGCGAGCACTTGGCCGGTGCAAGGGAATAACGGGCAGTGGAGGGTGCATTTTTCCCTCCCTCTTCTGCACACACACACACACACACACACACACACACACACACCCCGCACTTCCGACCCAAAGTGCAAGACTGTGGTGCGCTCTTTCTCCTCCTTTCTCTGGAGAAATAACCACCACCCCGGCTGGCTCCAGCTTTCCGAGGCTGCCAGAAATCAGGATCCCAGCCCGCGGGTGTAGGAATGGAGCGTCAAAGCCTCCCGTTTCAGCCCGGACCCCTCGTTGACACTATTCTCCACATTAAGCTGAGCGAGTGTGGCCCAGCGCAAGTTGGGTTCCCGGAGAACTTGATACTTATCTCCGAGAGGTGGTTTGCAAAGGCGACGGAGTAGGGGGGCGGGTTGGCGCTTTTGTACAATGGAGAGTTTGGGCCGCTTAAAAGAAAGGGCTCTTCCCGCTCCTGGTGAGCGGAAGAGTTGGTCTTGGGAAACTTGTGAGGTGGGGTCTCGGTCCAGCTAGATCCTAGTTTGCACTAGTGAGTCACCTCTTAACGCCCCCCTTTGACCGAGGAAACGAATAAATTAGTAGCCACAACTCTGTGAATTCCAACCACCAAGGAAACAAAAAGAGAAAACACGTGCATTTATTTCCTCGCGCCTTCCAGTTACTTCACATTGTTACTCCCGCCTTTCATTAGGGGGTGAAAAGGAATCCTTGCAATTTGGATGCGGTTTCTGTTTTGTTTTGATTTTGTTAGTGAGACTTTCACTGGGTTTCACTGAGCTAGGGTGGAGGGACGTGGGAGTTGGTCCGTTTTCCCTCATCCCTCCCCAGGACCCGGGTTGCCCACTTTCTTCCCGTCTTTTGGCTAGTGAAGGAGAGGCTGAGATAACAGATTCAGGCGGATGCAGCCCTTGAGGGACGAAGGACTCTTGTCTGCTGGGTTCCTGCACTCAAAGACCCTGCCCAGCTTAGCTACTGCTGCTGCTGCTGCTGCTGGGTGGTAGTGATGGTGGTGGTGGTGGTTCCCGTTCTGGTACTCTCCTTCCCATCCCGCACAAGTCAGGGGGCCTGGGCACCGCAGCTGAAAGGCTAGGGTAGTCGCTGCATCATCCAAACAAACCCAAGTTAACTGTGACCGCCACGCTGCCCTGACCCAGGGCCAATCAGGCTTCTCCCGGCCAGGCACCTGCTTAACCCTTCCAGCCTGGGGAGTACCGGCTACCACGATCCAGCGAAACAGGACCCAGTGGCCTGAAGTTGCCGAGGCGTAGAGTGACAGAGGCTCCCCGGCAGAACAACTCCGCACAGGATCTAGGAGCCAGATGCCCGCCCTGCAGCAGCCCCATGCTGTCCCTCCCACCCTGGTGATTCTGGGAACTAGAGGAGCTGGACAAAGGCGAGTCCTCTCCAGGCCCCATCCTGCCCCTGCCAGGGCAACCTCTGGGCGTCCCCAACACAAGTGGCTTTGGGGAGGATCCTCTGCGCCCAGCAGTCAACTGGGAGACTAAGGGGGGTGGGGGGGGCTTGGCTCTCGCTGGCCGAGCCCACGGCGCAGCTGCGTTTCCATTTTCCTCTCAAAGAAAATGCTTTGGACGGCAGATAATACCAGGAGATATGAAACTGCTTCGTCCCCCACATGTTGCACGTAAGAAGAATCGTAATGAGCATCTGTGGCTTGTGGGAAGGAGCCCACGAGTTAGTTGAAGACCGAAGCAAGGTCCTGACTTCCCGCTTCCGGGTCATTTTCAAGCAGAAGGACTAGACATTAAACGCATCACCTAACTGCTTAGACCCTGGTTAAGCGCGCAGTGCTAGGCGGGGATGATGGAAACCAGCCTCTTAAGAACCCCTGCAGAGGGACCTTGGCCGGCCTTCCCTCAGTCCAAAGCTCTGGCCTCCGTACCTTGACCTCTTTAGGGGAGATCTCAGATACTTGCCCTTTGCTCTGTGCAGGCTTTCTACCGAGACAGAGACTTCATGCCCACTCTGGAGAGGGTAGGGATGTTTTAGAGCATGTGTGCCCTGGTTAAGGCCAGCAATGCTGTAACCAAAGGAAACCCAGTGAAAGACTAAGGAATGGGATTAAAACTGAATTCCTCAGCAAGCTGTGGCTTTCTATATAACAGTGTTTGACTGCATGGCTGGCCGGAGGCACTGGTGCTGACACAGCCACCTGTAGCTGAGCAAACCAGGTAAGGGAAGCTTCCAGTGAGTGGCTCAGACCTAGGGATAGCAGGCACCAGTGGTGCCATGCAGTGTTTCTAACTATGTGCCTGAAGCAGCCTCCATGTACCAAGTAAATAAAGCAGGGGAGAAAGAAAAACCCTCTTTAGCCAAGGAGAGGGGTGTTGTTTTAAAATATAGTTTTTCTCTTTAATGTCTTTCAGCAAATCAATGAGTTATGTATCTGCGGACAACAATACCCCCTCTTCAATTGTTTCATTTCCTATCCATGACTAGGTGAGGCTGGAAGTGGCTTGGTACTTGGTAGCCACTAGTTATTTTGCAGAATAGTTGGCCTGCAAAACTGTAAAGCCCAGTTCCTCTTCCTTTCTTGGAGAGCTCTCCCCACAACCCCTTAGAAGCCCAAGGGGCTAAACTATTACAAAAGAAACCATCTGATGTTTAAAACTGCATACCATCTGAAGCCTCTTCAATTAGCTGCTATACTGTTAAAGCAGTATAGCATATTCAACTTAAAATTATGAATTATTTTAATTACTCATATTACTCATATTTAGAATTGCTATGACTCCTGCCCTTCAGAAACTGTTTGCTAAAACACAAAGACAAAACAAATACTCAAAGAAGATGTTCACAATAGCTTACCTTGGGATGCATGTTCTATCTGTTTCAGTATTTTTTCCCTTACATGTATTCCTTCAGAAGGTTGGTTTGCAAATATAGGATCTGCATATCTTGGTGTTCACTAAGGATCTTCAGCAAAATATAAGTTTAATCTCTCATTAGTGATTTGTTATTCTGTCCTGTCAGTTAAAATTTTTACATCCTGGCAGCTGTTTTAAAATATTTTGAAAGTTGTCCTGGCATCTGCCCAAGCAGAAGGACTCCAGTAAACTATAAACTTTCTCATTTTATTCCTCTCCATTCAAATACACATATTAATGAATGTAGAGATACAGGAAATGATTGTATGATGTTGTGAGCCCTGAATGCATGCTGGCAATATATGTCCACAAATTTACATCCTCATTCTTGTTGTCAGTATAAAACTAAGCCACTTGCTTCTATGTTAAAAACATCCATTCTCTGGAAATTTGTTTCCATTTACTTAAGTGGTTTGACTTTGGGTTTTCACTATCTGCCATTGGAAGCTGCCAGTGACAGGTAGGGGAGGAACAGCCTGCTCAGCCTGATTGCATCTAATTTTTGCTTTGTTTTGACCAGACATTCTTCTAAAGGAAAAAAAAAAAAAAGCTTGGAGACAGAGATCAGTATACAATAAGCAAAACAAGAAATAAGTAGGAAAAATTCTTATGTACAATGAACAATTGAAAGAAACAATTTGCTTGGAAATGGATTGTTTATAGAAATGAAGATTCTGCTATAGGAGATTTCTACCAAGAGGCTGAAAGGATGCTATACAACCATGTGGTAGGATTCACTGTAGAGAGTCATGAAGTGATGTCGTGGCCCTGCCACACCATGTAAGGAAGATATGACATTGTATGTGGGGGGTGTGTGGAATATTTGATTCAATTTTCCAACTTTGCTTCTCAATCAAAATTGAATTCATGCTCTTATTGCTAAATTTTCCATGCTATTAATGTGTTCTCTAGTCCATTGAAAAGCAAAACAATAATGTTGCAGGGTGAGGGGTGGAATAACACAAAAGTAACAATATGGCAATTCTTGATTTTCTAAGAAGGCAACTAAAGAATGAAGACACTAGATCTAATAAACCACTGTTTATAATGTATGGATGTCTCAAAATAATATTTAAAGATTCCTGAGGGGTTTTCCTCTTAGTCCTAAATAGGTCACATATTGAAATAGTTTCAGCCATTATATTGTATTCTCAAAGAACCTTGTAAATATATAGCTATAAATACATAAAACTGAGTTAGAAAATATTTTTATCAATTTTAAAGTCTCAACAACAGGCAGTAGAGAAGGCATTACTTAAAAAATAATTTAGAAATCTACATATTTTGCTAAATTTTGTGGCACCACTCACTGAGAAGACTATAATGAAAGGTGAAGTTATTCATAAATCTTAAATAACAGTTCTCTCAGCATCGCACATTAGTGTATCCCTAAACAGCAAAAATGTTGCTTAGTTTCTCATGCCAGTGGATTTGAATTTGGAGTTGAAGCTGTGCTAACTCTTAGGGAAATGACTTAAGTCTATCTGTAATGATCAGGATGTCCCAGTTATTGGTTCTATTTTACCACTTTCAGACCAACTCAAACCTCATGGGGGCTTCTAGAAATTAAGTTGGTGCTTAAGCCGTAACTCCCAGCTCATGCTTGCTCCCATGAAAAGAATAGATCTTCTTAACTGAGGCTTCTGTGTCTGATTCTCTAGGTGAGCATACTCATGTAGCCAATGGACTTTTCTTCAAAGAATTCTTCCTATTGATTATAAAAGTATTAATTTAAGATCAGGTTGATTGAAAGACTAGTTAAATTGCCTTGAATTTCTTTTTCAAAATGGAATCAACCAGACTAGAAGGTGGTTGGTTACATGAATTTTTCATTCTGGGGTGGATAGGATATTGTATAAACCTAATCACACAGCAAATCAAACAAATGGTTTTATTAAGCTCCATGCTGAGTCAACCATTCTGTTTTTATTAAAAAACTGTTATATCCCTTCACCTACAGAGATGGCTCTCAGACATTAGTGTGCATCAGAATTAGAAAGACTTATTAAAACACAAATTTCTGGGTGTCATCTTATTCTGCAAATTTACCCCAGGATGGGGATCATAATCTGCATTTCTAAAAAGGCATTTTGTGATGATGATGTATTTGCTTTAAGCTCCTTAATTGGGAACTGTAGTGTATTTGTGACAGTAGATCTTGACTTTGCTGCACTCTGAGTCAGTGGGGAAGGACAGGTGGCCTAGGCACTTTGTCCTCAGCAAGCTGGTACATTAGCAGAAGTACGTCTGTTAAGAAACAAACTAACAAAAGTATCCCAAGTAAATCAAGTGACTTGTGTATATGTGTGGTTTGGGGATGGGAGTTGGGATTAAAGCAGATGAGACTATGTAACAGCGTAGACAGGGTAAGTTTATTTATTCCAAATATCAGCTCCTTTATCTGTAAAAGCAGACACGCTGTTTTCAAAGGATTGTCATCACAAAGTACCCAGTACTGGATCCATGTTAATTACCCCCAAAAGTGGTCACTCCCAGGAAAAGAATCCCTGTGCTGTTTTTCAAGATCTCTGCCATAGAGATGGGAAATGTCTTGGTGATTACTCAGACAAGTTATAAAATATTCACACATTCTATTTATGAATGTTGACACATCTAAACAATTATTTATCCTAAACTCTATGAGATGCTGGAAATCAAAGTCAAAGAAGATACCAGATAAAAAACATTTCAAGTGCTTCTTAAAGTCAGGAGCTCTTCTTCAGAAGCTTGAAGTGCGGGTTTTATTCAAAAGTCAGTAAGTTTTAGGCACTGGTCATATGTAGGAAGTCTACAGGCATGAAACAAATAAATCCACAAATTAGAAGTACAATTCAGGATGGACACACACACAGACACACACACACACACACACACACACACACACACACACTCATGCACACATGCAGACATGCACACACACTCACCCTCACAACTTAAAATTGAACCAAACATACAATAAAGTAACAGAAAAAGAAACTATAAACAGAGATCAAAAGAAAAAAAGGAAATACAATTCAGGTAACAATTCAGGTAACAGATATTCTACCAGCTACTCCTGAAAATAAGGCTATCTGAATTTTATTTCAGATCTGTTTAATGATTCCATAAGACTAACTGTTGTGACCAAGATCTTTTTTCAGGACTCCCTTTGTTTCCCCGGTGTTGCCATCTCTGCTGCAACAATTTAAATGAGACAAACAGGCTGCAATTTAGAAGATAGGCAGAGCTTATTAACACAGTACACTAGTCGGAAGCCAGGAAGGACAGTGACAAGAGGCACCACTGTCTTGATACATTTCCCAGTAAGCATTCTAGGCAGGTTTTCTAAGGTCTCAAATACATGCAGCTCTTTCTGTGAGAGTTTACCCTATGCAGGTGGTTCCAAGCCCTATTTCGACAGAGTCTTCTGACACACATATCCAGAGGATGGCAGCCTCTGTTCTTTACAGGGAAGCCCGTACACAATACACACTGATCTTACACTGCTCAGGGATGCTGGAGTAGGTTCACATAATTACCGTTTAATGGCCTCCTACACAGACCTGGGAGCCCTTTTCTTTCCAGAGCTAGAGATGTTCTTTCATTCTCCTGTCTACCATGCAAATCCTTCACCTTTTGCTGACTGTGAGACACCGTCTAGTCTCAGTGTCCGCCAAGTTGCCAGAAATGAGAACACGTATTGGAGCACTCCTAAGTACTCATATACATTTGGACCCCAAAGTCCCCTTTAACCATTGAATACTAACACAATAATTTGGATTATTTTCATTCCACTTATCAATACTTATTGCATTAGAATCTAAAAGTGTGTGCGGAAGTGCATTAGTTCATCTAAATTATTGATGGCAAATGAGTTATTTAACAAATAATATTTCAAAGAGAAATAAGTTCTACAACAAACAAGAAATAAAAGGGTGATATTTCTTAGTATCTTGGTTTCTCTTTAATGTCTGGCTTAACAGAAACTTTAGATGCTTCTATCATAAAATGTTGTTCTGGTTGTATTAGAGAAATTCTAGGTCGCACACTTACATAAGTAGGTAGTGGTGTTAAATTTTATAGTCTTGTCAGATAAATATATATTCCTCTTAGCTTCTACACAAAAATACATACGTTTTATTGGCTTTTAAAAGATTAATTTATTTTTATCTTATATGGTTGTGTAATTTCTATATATGCCTGGTCAGTTGGGTGCCTAGTACTTGAAGAAGCCAGAAGAGGGCGCTGTTTCCTCTGGAAGGGATATCAGCTGCCATGTGGTGCTAGAATCCAAAGCTGGGTCCCCTGCAAGAGCAGCAAGTGCTCTGAACTGTAGCACCATCTCCCCAACATCAACAAAATAATTTCTTAAAAGTTAATTATGACATGAAATCTATAATCATATTAATAAACTTTAAAAATATTATGGTCACTAAAATTTATGCATAGGTTCTTATTTCCATCAATGCATAATTTGTACATTTATACATTGTATATTTTTAAAACATAGACTAATTTTGTTATGTAGTCTTCTAAATATTGACATATTTTATTAAAAAATAGCAAAGCCATACTTAAAATATCTTTGCCAGCCTTATCTAAGCACTGAGAAGATGTCAACTTTCACATTGACAGGAAGTTTCCTAAAATTCAATTTTTTATTTGAAAGCCTAACTATTGTTATTTACAAATAAATATGGTCTGCTATTATCTTTAAATATAAGAGGCACCTTTTCCTCATTTTAAATGTGAGTCAAATGTTAAAGGCTAAATATCCACAATTTATCAATTATTTCTTTAGCATGGTGAGGGTATCACCTGAGAAAAGTGGGCAGTGGGCAGAAGTACCATTTATTCATCTGCCCCAATTCCCGTCAACCCCACAGCACGTTTATCTTCATTGCCCTGATAGAAGTGTAATTTCCCACAACTGAAAATGGAAAAGTCACCTATATTATAAAAGTTCTTTTCCTCAGCCCATACTTCAAGTACTGCTGGCTTAATAGTTATTCTTATAATAATTAAATAAGATGTTTAAATTTCTTCCTTGTGATTTCCCAAAGAGTGACTGCCAATCATGGTTCTAGATTGTTTTATTACCAAATGATGAATATATAGATATCAATGTTATACATTTTCTTTTTAATGAGTGTTTTGTTAGGGTTTGTGGCACTTTAGGCTTTATCTCGGCATCTGGAAAGAAAGAAGGAGAGAGAGAGAGAGAGAGAGAGAAAGAGAGAGAGAGAGAGAGAGAGAGAGAGAGAGAGAGAGAGAGAGAGAAGAAAGAGGTCCTCTGTACTTTTGTACCTTTGTATCTTTTGAGTCGAGGATGCAGTTTTGAGCGAAGTGATTACTTACCATTGACAATTTGGTGAGAGAAGCTAATTTTTATCCTGTCATCTGAGAGACAGACACACAGCAGCAAATGGCCCTCCAGAAAGACGGAATGATAAAGCACACAGGAGCTAGATTAAGTCCCGTGACAGAAAGAGGTTGACCATCACCTAAAGAGGCTGTCTCTGAGAGGCTGAGCCTTTCTGAGATGTATTTTAACTGAGGGAAGAAGTCTAGGGATGCAGAGGAACAGTTTTACACTGGGTGTGTGTCTGAGCTTATAATCTATAGAGACATCATGTTTAAGCAGGACTATACCTACTGTGAGCAAAGTGTCACAGTACACTTCTCAGAGTGCTGTGCAATCAAACATGGTCTTCATGGGAAAATACAAATACGCCTCTTAATCATTCATCATGCGGGACTTCAGAGCCTTGTTAAAACTGAAAACCAAACTGAGTGATCATGTAATGTATCTTCAGTTTCTCTAAAAGAAAGTGGGGGAACTATGTAATTTTAGGATTTAGAATAATTAATTTTATTTAAGTACCCTGGACAGCTGCTCAAACCCCAGAGCAAGTAGGAGAATAGCTGGTTCTTCTGGGACAGAGCTCTGTGCATGAGTGACTGTGAATCAAAGGCCATCCCAAAGAGGGGACAAGCCATGGGACATTCTCAATTAATATACATAATATAATCATGTCCAAGAAGCCTGTGCCCACTGTCGGCCATATACTTGATGGAAGTTATAGAAGAATCAGTTTCCTAAGACACTTATTTCTAGTAACAGATGTTCAGTGTTCTATCTTAGAGGAATAAAAAAAAAAAAAAGCATATCGTGGAAATGTTATCCATGCACATTTCCACAGTGCTAAGGCACCACTGTAACTCTGCCTTAATTCTTAATTTGTCTGAGAGCTATCTCGTCCAAAAATGATTTAGGTGGCTATCACCAGTGATCATCAGGAGCTTGATGAGGGGTCTTGGAGTATAATCATTTTCAAGGGAAGGCATCTAAACTGACTGCTCAGATTTTAACATTTTCCAGTCTTATTTTGTTTGATTTGAAGGAGTGGTGCAAACTATTTTCTCTTGTAAATTTCCTCTCAGCTAAGGATCTTGGCATATTATGATTTTCACAATTTGAGGTTTTGAAGAAGATATATATCATTTAGCTGTAAAGAAAACCAAAACTGTAAAACCAGAAGATGAATCTGGGAAGTGAGGTAGCCCAAACTCAGAGAAAAAGAAACCACGTGGTCTTCTTCATGTGCACACCCTAGCCAATAATGTACATGTGTATAGATGTAAGCAGGCTTAGATCTGGGTAGAGCCCGAACATTTAGGAAGGAGATAAAGAGTTGGGGCAGTGTTGTTTCTTTGTTCATGGTGGCTCTGTGAATTCAACTTTCTGTTTATTAGCATATCAAGGACCTTTTTTTTTTATGACAAAAGAAATCCACATGATTTGTCTCCCTGCAGAATGCACGGTGATTTGTTCCACTGAGGCAGTGATTGGGAGAGTCAGGCTAACTTTGATTTCCAGTGACCATCAGTACAGTAGAAATGACACGCATTAGTCACTCGGTTCATTTGTCTCCTTGAGTGACCCACTTATCAAAAGTGATTTACAAAAACAAATCCACTTAGGGGAGGGGTTCTGCCACCTGGCATGTTTCTTTTTCTGCTATTAAAAATAGTATCAGATCATTTTATTACAATGTTACCTAATATGCACATTGTATTGCTATAATACAAGAGAACACAGTTTTAAAATTGGCAGAATGAATGTTAAACAGTATAGAAGATTCCCAGTGTGTCATTAGCTTTGCAAATCAAATAGTTGCTCAAATAAAATATGTTTGTTTCTTTCTTATGGTAAGTGCACAAGGCAGGTTACTCAGTGCTGAAGACCCTTCGCTTCTTCTGCCCTGTTCTGTCCGGTCAAAGGTACTGAGAATCCTGTTGAATCCTGTCCAGACTGAAAAAGTGATGGCTGCCACACCCTACACAGAAGTAGCAGGGTGAAGGAACCATAAGTGGGGAGGGAAAAAGGTGTTTATATTCCTCCAATGCGCCTGTTTCAATATTTGAGATGGCATGATGTCAAATATCTTTGGGCAAGACCTAGTCACACGATCACTATTGGCTGTATGACATTCTGAAGTATAAATCTGACCATCTAAAGTGTTGGTACTGTAGAAGAAAGGGACTGGATTTAAAAGTTCACTAGACATTAAGGGACGGACAGACTCACTTAATCCAAAGCTAAGACATTAGAAATTACCCATCTGCAAGTTAATGAGGAGACGTCCATGGTGTTTACTTAGCAACTAATAAACAGCATATCAAAAGCCTTCTCCTAAAACGCACATAGAGAGAGTCATGATTATCTGTGAAGCCAAGGGCAAGAGACACGGGGATGTGTCCATTAAAAAGAAGGTGATATATTGCTAAAAATTCTGGCACAAGACATTTTGTATATAAGACATTTTCATCTGTAGGTGACAGGGGACTTAAACCCAATTAAAGATGCAAAAGTGTCTGTGCCGCAATGGGGCTTCCCTCTGCTCCTTTCTTCAGTGCACATCAAGGAGGGGAACTGAGGTTCAGAATTATTGCATTACCATAACCTTGTGGGTAGATGATGGTTGGAGCCAACCAAGCTCTGAATGGGAGTTTGGTGGGATCTCGATGGTGGATCTCTGCGTGAAAACCACACATATCAATACAGAAAACCTGACTCCTGCCTTTACTCCAGATTCATTCGTTTCTAAAATCTAACTATAAGTTTATTTTAAAGAATATCTACCACTGTGTGTGTCTGTCTGTATATCTGTGAGCGAGTGTGTATATGTGTGAATGTGTGTATGTGTGTGAGTGTGTACTTGTGAGTGTGTCTGTCTGTATGTATATGTGTGAGTGTATGAGTGTGTGTGTACGTGTGTATGTGAGTGTGTATTTATGAGTGTGTGAGTGTGTGTCTGTCTGTGTGACTGTATATGTGTCAGTGTGTGTGTGTGATTGTATGTGAGTGTGGGTGTGTGTGTGTGTGTGTACGTGTGTATGTGAGCGTGTATTTATGAGTGTGTGACTATGTGTCTGTGTGAATGTATGTGTGAGTGTGTGTGAGTGTGTGTGTCAGTGTGTGTGTGTGTGTGTGTGTGTGTGTGTGTGTGTGAGTGAGTGTGTGTGTGTGTGTGTGTGTGTACATGAACTCAAATGCCACAGAGCATATTCAGAAATCGGAGAATTAGAGTCAGCTCTCCTCTTCCGCCATAGGCATACTCTGAGAAGTGAACTCACGTGTCAGACTGGGATGACTAAACCTTTATTCACTGAGTTATCTCACATGCATACATCTTTCTTTTTAAATTACACAAGCAGCTTCTTCATCAAGTACTTTCTGGTATTATACCACTGTTCTTACCATTTGAGGCTTGACAAAGACCATTATACACAACCTAGATATCTGTTAAAGGATTTAGAAGACTCCATCTTCCACAGTGTATATCAGGAGACAGAAGATGGATAACTTAGGTCTAAGCTCTGAGATTTGAATATCAGCCAAGAGAGTGGATGCTTCACCTAAATCTTCAAGATTTCCTTGCACTGGTTCACTGATGCATCAACACACTTTGAACACCTACTACACGCCAGGTTTTCATCTAAACATCAGGGCTATAGCAGTGTGAAAAATGAAGTCCTTGCTTATATGAAACTCTTTTTATATTGGATAGTTTATGTATTTACATTTCAAATGCCATCTTCTTTCCTAGTTCCCCCTCTCCCATTCCTCCTCCCCCTGCTTCTTTGAGGATGTTCCCCCTCCCACACATTCTCTTCCACCTCAACACCCTATATTTCCCTACATTGGGAAGACAAATCTTCACAGGACCAAGGGCTTCTCCTCTTATTGATGCCAGACAATGCTATCCTGTGCTACACATGCTACTGGAGCCATGGGTCCCCTTGTGTGTACTCTTTGGTTGGTGGTTTAGTCCTTGGGAGCTCTGGGGAGTCTGGTTGGTTGATATTTTTATTCCTCTTCTGGTGTTGCAAACCCCTTCAGCTCCTTCAGTTCTTTCTCTAACTCCTCCATTGGTGTCTCCATGCTCAATCTGATAGTTAGCTGCAAGTATCTTAATCTGTATCAGTAACTCTGGCAGAGCCTCTCAGAAGACAGCCATATCAGGCTCCTGACAGCAAGCCCTTCTTGGCATCAGCAATAGGGACTGGGTTTGGTGGCTGCATATGGGATGGATCCCCAGGTGGGACAGTCTTTGGGTGACCTTTCCTTTAGTCTCTGCTCTACTCTTTGTCCTTGTATTTCTTCCAGTGAGTATTTTGTTCCCCCTTCTAAGAAGGACTGAAGCAGCCACATTTTGGTCTTCCTTCTTCTTGAGTTTCATATAATCTGTGAATTATATCTTGGGTGTTCTGAGCTTTTGGACTAATATCCATTTATCAGTGCAGTGAGTGCATAATATATATATATATATATAAATGTACAGAGAGACATCAGTAAACAAATATCCATAAATTCCAGGACAAATAGCCCCATAGATATCTTTGTCATTAAGATAGAACAGCACGGTCATACATAAAGTGTTCAGTGCAGTACCTAACGTGCAACATGGTATCTTATTAATTCATCATGGATTTAAGAAAATTGTCAGTTAAAATCTTGAGTAGTCAGACATGTTAGAATGTGTCTGTAATCCCAGCTACTTGGGGAAGCTGAGGCAGGAGTATCTCTTTAATCCAGGATTTTGAAGCAAGTCTGGGCAACACAATGTGATCTTGTTTAGAAAAAAGAAAAAATAAAGAAGGAATTTGCATTGAATATATTTTTATCTGGTGTAATATTTATTCAGTAAAAAAATTTAATTCTCAATTTTAATTCTTGCATCATCTAAAGGAATAATCCCTCATTTAATACATTTTGTAACTTCCCTTCTATTTCTCTGACTTTGCAGCATAAGGAAAATACTACTTTTATGTCCATAAAATAATTAAAAGTGTTAAAATATGAAGAATTTAAAATGAAATTTCTTATTTCTTTATCCTCTGCTGCTGGATAGCACACACACACACACACACACACACACACACACACAGACACACACACTCACACTTTAGTTTCCCTATTAGCCTTTAAAGTACATTTTATTAGCCCCACTTTCATGGGTTTCAAAAAGAAACTCCATGAATTGCTAAAAATTAAGTTACATATGATACAATCAAAGAATTTTCACTGTAGTTTTTATCATTCAGCGTCAGTTTTTATTTTATAAAAGAGTTACAGATAAAACCAAAATGTAATGTAACACTTCTGTTATAAACAGTGTCAGTCTCAATATCTTACTAATGACAGATCTTCAAATGCACCAGACAATTTAGCTTTCCCTATTAAGTTTGTTTCGATAGTTATGAAGCACCCAAGAGAAGTTACAAACTCCCGTGGGCACCGGCCACCCCCTTTTCTCAAATGGAGACAATAGTGGTGTGGAGAATGCAGATCAGCAGACACTCTTTCTGGAGAACTTACTAGAAATGCAAATTGTCAGCAACACATGTTAAAAGACCTAGAACAGGACTAATGAGGAGTCTTCTTAAATTCAGTGTAGGCTGTTAGGATGTACTAAGCAATAAAATAAACAAATAGTTCCAAAGACCACCCAGTACCACTTTCTCTGAAGCAAGATCTCTACGGAACAAATAAAAATGTATGTTATTGGTTTCCTGCTCAAAAAGTTAAAAAGTAAAGGAAATAAAGAAAAGAGCAAGAAAGGAAGAAAAGAAAAACGTAAAAACCACAAATACCAAGGAATTTCCATAACTATTACTGATTTGAGAGCCGCGATGACTCTAAACTGGAGCTAATATTTCAAAGGCAACCGGCAAGAAGTTTCGTTCTGCTTCCAAAGAGAAGGGAATGCATTGCAAGGACCCATGATCTTCCAAGTGCAGGAGAGCAAACTCAGGGCAAATGAAGGGATTCACACTGGCTGCTTCAGAGGCTTCCTACCCTGAGGGCTTGCAAGGAAGAGTTCTGTTGCATATGTAGATGCCCAGGGAGTCTGATTGGTTTGTTAAACTGTCTCTGAGATTAGAGCTTCCTGAAGCTCCCTTCCTTCCAAACGTCAAGCCAATTTCTTACTAAACTCTTTCTCATTTTAAATGGGAAAAAGATTAGACTTTTGAGTGCTTGGGGAAAAATATAAAACCTGCTGGTAGGCAAGCTTTTTCCTAAAAAAAAAAAAATATTCTGTTAGACTTCTGAACTTGAATATAGCTTAATAAAAGCAACCGGAAAAGACTAATTAAATGGGCAGGCCTAAGAGAAGAAGATAAAAGGGAAACCAAATCTCTCTTTGAATCAGCGTTCACTGAATATCAGTGAGAGAAACTGCTTTCAAAGTTTCTGCAGAGATAGCATCGAGACACAAGGAAGACTAACAAATACTTCTAAATAATATGTGGAGGCTTTAAACTTCAAACTAACCGGGGAAGTACCATCCAAGGATGCAAAAAAAAGAAAGAAAGAAAGAAAGAAAGAAAGAAAGAAAGAAAGAAAGAAAGAAAGAAAGAAAGAAAGAAAGAAAGAAAGAAAGAAAGAAAGAAAGAAAGAAAGAAAAGAAAAGAAAAAAAGCCTGGTACCGGAAGCAGCTTCTCTCCTACTGCTGATTGGCTTGGCTCTTCACCTGACCACATCAGAAACTCCATTGGACACCTGGTGGGAGGTGGGGCTGGATGATGCCAAGGCTGACTTCTTCCATCCCAGTAGATAGAACAAAGTGGACAGCTCTTGTGAGGAGAATGTTCCAGGCAATTTATTCACCATAAATCTCTGGCTGGTGCTCTGGTTTTGAGAAACGAAGCTAATAAAGGATTCTGAGGTTACTGGACCAGTGTGCTTGTTTGGTGAACAATTCCCAAGATCCGGTGTGAAAGCAGTTCAACTGGTTTTGGAGCAAGTGAGCCCGAAAGACTTTTGGCCCCAAGTCAGAATTTTATCATTATTGAGTTAAACACCACATCTGTGTTCACCTGAAGGTAGAAAGGTAAGGGGCTCTGACTGAAGGAGGATGTGGATGCCCAGAGCAGGTCCTGGCATGGACAGCCCTTAGGCCAAGACAGATCTGAGATGGTAAAAGGCCAGTGCAGTAGGCCTGGGGAGTCAGACTGCAGACACTGGGCAGATGCTGCATGTGTCTTGAGGAATTTCATGCTGGGAAAAGTGGTCAGCCCCAGGTTTTATTATTCGCAGTCCCCTGACTGGGTGCAGGAGGATGGGGTGGAGGGGGGGTGATTCAACGGGTTGACATACTGGGAAGGAACTAGCACTGGGACCCTGTCAGCTCTGCACACCCCACAGAGCTGAGCCAGAACAGCAGGCTCTTTTTGGAGTCCCTTGTTATGTAAGTCCTTGACAGCCACGGACCACCCAGTGCCATGAGATCCAACTGCTGCATGTCACTTCAGGAGCAGCTTGGATTTCAGGACTCCCCGTGCTTAACACACAGCTCTGGCCACTGGTACTTAAAGGTTTCCACCGACTTCAATCTTCCCTTCACGTATCTTCTCTAAGGGTCTGGAGGGTCTGTCTGATGCTGTTTGTTTTGAGATCCATGCTCTCTCTGTGTGTAAAAGAGAGCAAGAGATCTACCAGCCTCCACCTCCCCAGTGCCCAGCAAGGTTTTTATCGTCCTTGTTTGAATTGATGTGTGCATAGGTGCCCATGGAAGCCAGGAGAGGGTGCTGGAGTCTCTTGGAGCCGGAGCTACAAGTGGTTGCGAGCTTCAGGGTGTGGATGGTGAGGAACCAAAGTTAGGTCCTTTGAAAGAGCAACAAATGAGCCATCCCTTACCTACTGAGCCATCCCTCCAGGCCTTTCTGCCTGGTTCCCCCTCCCCCCAAAAGTCTCTCTTTACTCTAGAAAGACTTAGGCATTTTTCAGAATCAGAGGAGCTAGCATTGAGATTCAGTCAGGGCTTGCCAGGAGCTCCACTATGCTTTTATGTACCGCTGGTCTCCCAGAACAAAAACCATCCTTTCTTCCCCAGAGAGTACAGACGACAAAGTTTCTTACACACGCAAAACGGACCCAGCCTCCGATATTAGGACTTGAGCAGTATCGCTAAGTGTGGGAAGCCTTGTGTTTACAGCTCAAAGAAACCTACCAGGAACAATGCGAAAGGCCCATACCTCCTAGGGCTACAACAGAGATTAAAGAGCCCGAGACAAAATTGCCAAAGTGTGTCATTGTCCATATCGCATGGGTACAGATGTTTCTGCTCCTCTCTCTTGATTAGAATAGAAAGAAACATGTTTGCTAAATACAAAGGCTACATATGATGTACTGAGGTCCTTGCCCAGGGAGTCATAAGCTCATCCTTACCTACTTATGTTGGCAAAATCTAAAAGTTCAACTCCGTCTATATTTTCTAAGCTTTTGCTGGTAGGTACTGGCAGACAGAAAACTTCTGAATATGTCTATTTTCTTGGTGAAGGAGCCCAGCAAAGATAAGGGTGATACTATTTACCAGCGTGGCAGCCAGATGGTGGAGGCAGAGGTTCCTGCCGCCCTGCCAAGAAGACCCTAAAGGGCCTCCCTCGTGGGAAGTTCTAGCTCTCAGCAGAGACAGGTATGTTCTCTTCCCTACATAAACTCTGAAGGTTCCGAGGATTCTGTGCAGCCTATGATCAGGCACACCCAGTAGTCAGACGTCCGGTTCCCCAACTAGATCTTTGTCCTCTGGGCATTCCATTATCCAGGAAGCTCAGTGAATTCACAGAGTAGTTTTCAGTCATTTTCTCCTTTCCCACTGAGAAGGTGAAGATGGGATTTTTTTTCTTCTTCTTTTTATTTATTTTACTGGATTTTTTTTTATTTCTATTTCAAATGTTTTCCCCTTTCCTGATTTCCCCTCCATAACTACCCTATTCCATTTTCCTCTCTGTGCTCCTATGATGTGCTCCCCCCTCCCACCTCTTCCTACTTCCCAGCCCTGACATTCCCCTACACTGGGGCATTGCGCCTTGGCAGGACAAAGGGCTTCTCCTCCCATTGATGCCCAACCAGGCCATCCTCTACTACATATGGAGCTGGAGCCATGGGGATAGCAAAGACCTTCAGCTCCTTCAATCCTTTCTCTTAACTCCTCCACCGGGGACCCAGTTGTCAGTTCAATTGTTAGCTGTGAGCATCCGCCTCTCTATTTGTCATGCTCTGGCAGAGTCTCTCAGGAGACATCCATAGCAGGCTCCTGTCAGCATGAACTTCTTAGCATCAACAATATTGTCTGGGTTTGGTGGCTGTATATGGGCTGGATCCCCAGGAGGGGCAGGACAAACTGGCAACCAACAGAATGGAAAAAGATCTTCACCAATCATACATCCCATAGAGCTAATATCTAATATATACAAAGAACTCAAGAAGTTAGACTCCAGAGAACCAAATTACTATATTAGAAAATGGGGTACAGAGCTAAACAAAGAATTCTCAACTGAGGAATATCGAATGGCTGAAAAGTACCTAAAGAAATGTTCGCCATCTTTAGTCATCAGGGAAATGTAGATCAAAACAACCCTGAGATTTTACCTCACTGTCATAATGGCTAAAATTAAAAAAACCAACAAAACAAAAAACAAACAAACAAAAAACCTTAGGTAACAACAGATGCTGGAGAGGATGCGGAGAAAGAGGAACACTCCTCCATTGTTGGTGGAATTGTAAGCTGGTACAACCACTCTGGAAATCAATATGGAGGTTCCTTAGAAAATTAGACATAGTACTACCTAAGGACCCAGCTATACCACTCCTGGAAATATACCCAAAAGAAGCTCCAACATCTAACAAGGACACATGTTCCACCATGTTCATAGCAGCCTTATTTATAATGGCCAGAAGCTGGAAAGAACCCAGATGTCCTTCAACAGAGGAATGGATACAGAAAGTGGATACAGAAATTTACACAATTGAGTACTTACTACTCAGCTATTAAAAACAATGACTTCATGAAATTCTTAGGCAAATGAATGGATCTAGAAAATATCATTCTGAATAAGATAACCCAAATTACAAACACACACACACATGGTATGCATGCACTGATAAATGGATATTAGCCCAAAAGTTTGGATTACCCAAGATACAATCAACAGACCACATGAAGGCCAAGAAGAAGGATGACCAAAGTGAGGATGCTTCAGTCCTTCCTAGAAGGGGGATCAAAAATATTCACAGGAGGAAATACGGAGACAAAGTTTGAAGCAGAGACTACTTGTTTACTGGGTTTGCAGTTCATTACATTCTTTTAGTTTCCCATTGTCCTTCAGCAGGTTTTGTCAATCAATTACCAGCAAGCTTAATTCACCGTCCTCACAGGCATTATTGTCACCCTTCAATGACACCTGATCCTGAATCATAGCAATGACACTATTCCCGTCCTCTGTAGAATGTTTGGCCAGTGGAGTCACCACCCCATGCTAGGAATCCTGTGTGTTGTCTGCCACTCATAGCAGGTCTTCAGTGCCAGATGAGTTTCCTATGAACTGAAGCCATTGCTACATCAGTGGAGAGTCCAGGACACTCATGCTAAGACACAGTTGGAGTGTACAGTGCATTCTGGGAGGGATAAAACCTGTAGAAGATGAAAGGAAAGGATGCAAGCTTGGAAAAACAGAAATGTTTCCAGTCTCAGAATCAGATGTAGAAGGAAGCACTTGACCATGATGACTAAAGGGACCCAACAAAATCTTGGCCAACCCTATGGGAAGTTCATGATAAAGTCTGACTTCAAGGAGTCCCATGTGGGTGGAAACAGCCAGGTCCTAGAACCTCTGGCCTGGGAAGGGCTATTGGGAGACTGTGGCATTGGCTTAAGTGTGGTGGTAGGCCTCAAGATCAGTGCAGCTAGAGCCAGTCATACCTCCACAGCTGCCATCCCTCATTATTTCCTGAACAAACGTTTCTTCCCATTTCAAAGGACAGTGATGGTTTGTCAGGAGAATGAAAGGTGAATCAGACCTGGCCAAGGAGCTGGTGCTGGGGAAACTCAATGCACAACACAGAGAAGAGCCTGCAATGGCTGGACTGCTTTTGTCGATTCAGCATCAGCGTTCCTCATAACAGCAACAACAACTCAGCCTAAGTCCATGCTTAGGTGAAGAGCCCTCCTTCACCCTTGTCACTCACCTAGCCACTTGAGGCAATGTGACGTGTACCTGACACTTTTGCTTTGGTTGAACACCGGCCCACAACCATGTGCCTTGTTTCTTCACTGCTACTGCTTGGTGTACAGATGCCGTGTGTTCCCAGAGAGCATCACACAGATGATCCCCCTGAAAAGGAAGCCATGTCATGACTTTAACCAAGCGAACAACAAGAAACCCCAATGAGCTGGATTTTGATGCCGCATTTTAGAGTTCCAGGATCCTGCCAGAATTCAAAACATATGAATTTGCTTTTATGATCAGATGGCTTGAACTGGGTCTGAAAGATTTTTTTTTTTTGGGTGGGGGAAGGTGGTTGCAGGGAGTTACCCGCACGCGTGCGTGTGCATGTGTGTGTTTGTGTGTGTGTGTGTGTGTGTGTGTGTGTGTGAGTTTACTTGAGACTATAGGACGCTCATAGATGTCATTTTCAGCAACGACATCTTCTTTCATTGAAACAGAGTCTCTTATTGGTCAGGAGCTCACCCATTAGCCAAGGGTGACTGGTCAGTCAGCTGTAAGGAGCTGTCCCTGTCCACATCTGCAACACTAGAGTCACAAGTACACACTACCACCATGATCAGGGGTTGTGTGTGTGTTCTGAAGTCACATTTAAGTCTGCATGCTTGCAGAGCAAGCTGTTTCCTCACTAGGTGCCCCCTAGCTCACAAGTGGCAAATCTTAACATAATATAGCTAGAGGAAGGGAACAGTCTGGCACAGTGGCATGTTGTAAAGAGAATCTTCTCAGTAGGAAACCAAAGAAGGGACCCAATATTGGAATTAGAGTAGTTCAATTATTTTTTTAAAAATTCTTTAAAGATTTATTGTATGTATATAAGTACACTGTCTTCAGACACACCAGAAGTGGGCATCAGATCCCATTACAGATGGTTGTGAGCCACCATATGGTTGCTGGGAATTGGAGGACCTCTGGAAGAGCAGTCAGTGCTCTTAACCCACCAAGCCTTCCCCCTCGAGCCCCTCGATCCCTTCTTTTAAAAGCAAGTCAATTTACCAAGGGAATGACTAAATGTAAGCTGAACAAGGATGACATCAAGGAACAGGCCATGACAGGGAGAAGCCCATGAGGACTCGGTCCCGCACCAAGAACTAGAGACAGCTGAGGAATGCTGGGAATGGGAAGACCACATCAACTGGTTTTTCAGTGCCACATTGTGAGCCCTGAAAATATACATGGCAAATAACACTGTACAGACTTAACTTATACTCAGGACTGTATTTGTATACATGAATGAATATATGCATATAATAACAACTAATAAAAAGGGAGAATTTGAAGGAGAGTGGGGAGGGCTATATGGAGGATTTGGAGGGAGCAAAGGTGAGTGAGAACTGTTGTAATTGATACAAAGCGGGGAGCCAGTGAAGGCTGACTGCTGATCTAAGGTCACATGACCACCGGAGAGCAAATCCCATTTTACTAAGTCTGCAGCTTAGGACCATCAACTCACGGTAATGCCATGTACCCCTTGAGAGTAAGAGGGAGATTACACAGTGTTTGAATTCACAGAATTCATAGAAACTAGAAAATTTAATTTATAAACAATAGTAGTCATCTAATGCTAATTCAGCATTTAATACCAATAATCCTGGATAATAGAGCTAGTGCAGAGGACTGACTCACGTAGGCTTCACATATTAGTTAATGACATTTTTTTTAAAAAAATGCAGTTTTGAACCTAGTACAAAAATTTTCTAATCCTTATTAATTTTTCTTGTGGCTTGCCTGAAACCCACCTTCCTTTGTTCAGTTTCTATTCTTCGAGATGAATTTATAAAATCTGAGATGTTGTAAGAGGAAAACCACTGTGGGAAATTTGAATTAGCTTTTCTCATCAATAGTTACTTAATTGTTGCAAAGAATCTCAACCTTAATACGACAACTACCTTGTGTTTATTTGATAGCAGATTTTTTTAAAAAATCATCCTTTTTCACTCAACAGTTAAATTAGAAGCTACATTTTTGAGATATGACTGTGTCCTTAAAAATGGCCCCACAAGAGGTAAGTTTTACACATGTGAGTAATAGATTCTCTATAATCTTTTGTTTTCTAGGGAAAAAAGCCTTATGAACTATTTGAGAATTTACATTTCAGGGATGACATATTTATAAATTTTATCCGTTTTATACAGACATTATATTTTAAAAATTAGATTTTTTCACTTGGTAAACTCCGGTGGCATGTTCCAGATTGTTTTAGAGTCACATGGCCATCAGTCACACGCTAAGTATCACACCATTCAGCTATTGTGCCAGCGATGTGCAGGGCAAACAGTAAGTGTGCCAAGAGAAGGCCCTACTAGACCAGCAGCAGAGAAGATTGTATTCTTCCACGGGGTTGCAACCCTTTCAGCTCCTTCAGTCCTTTCTCTAGCTCCTTCATTGGGGTCCCCGTGTTCAGTCTGTCTGATGGTTAGCTGCAAGCACCCTCTTCTGTATCTGTATGACTATGGCAGATCCTCTGAGGAGGCATCCATATCAGGTTCCTGCCAGTAAGCACTACTTGGCATCAGCAATAGTGTGTGTGCTTGGTGGCCGCATATGAGATGGATCACCACAAAACCTCCAGAGCTCCCAAGGACTAAAACACCAACCATTGAGCATACACGGAGAGACCCATGGCTCCAGGTACACATGCAGCAGAGGATGGCATTCTCTGGCATCAATGGGAGGAGAGGCATTTGGTCCAGTGAAGGTTCATTTTCCCAGTGTAGGGGAACACCAAGGAGCTGAGGTGGGAGAGGGTGGTTGGGAGAAGGAGCACCTTCATAGAGGCAAGGGGAGGGGGAGGGGGAATGGGAGTGAGGAAAAGGGATAGCATATAAAATGTAAATATAGCGAATATGCAATAAAATATTAAATATTAAAAAAGAGCATATTACTTTGTCCACACCTTGTTTGGCAGCTCTCAGTGCTTTTGCTTTTAAAATACATTTGATGTCAGGAAAGTAGTCCTCATTTTCGGGGTATCCTTTATATCTGTGATTAGTACAGGTGCAAGTAGATGTTGATGTGGTTGAAGAACAATTGTTGCAAACATCAGTGCACAAGTGTTAATGGTGAGAAAGACAAAGAGATGAAATGGACCCAGTGCATAAAGCCTGAGAAGATACTCTTCTGTCATCCCCTGTAAAGAAAACCCAACTTTCCTCTTAACATGTGATATGTTTTTCTTAAAAGTCCAGAAACATGAGACCAGCTGTAGTGGCACACACCTGATTCCTGCGCTTGGGAGGCGAGGTAGGAGGAGTATGTGTTCCAGGGCAATCTCGTTTATGTAACGAGGCTGTTTAAGAAGGGAGGGAGGAAAGGGAAAAGGGAAGGATTAAAAGAGTGGAAAGAAGGAATAAAGGAAAGAGGGGGAAGAGAGAGTGTTGGGTGAAACAGAAGGAAGGGGGAAAGGAGTGGGGGAAGGGAAGGAGGGAGGGAGAGAGGGGGGAGAGAGGAAGGGAGACAGGATGAGAGGAAGAGAGAGGGAAGGAAGGAGAGATAGAGGGAGGGAATAAGAGGAAGGAGAGATGGAGGGAGGGAGTAAGAGGAAGGGAAGGAGAGAAGGAGAGAAGAAGAGAGGGAGGAAAAATGGGAGAGAGGGAATGAGGATGGAAGGGAGGGAGGAGGGAGGGAGAAAGGGAGGGAGGGAGGAGGACATAAAGGAAGGGAGGCCACTGAAGGGCAACTCACGTTTCCGGTTTCCCGATAAGCCACAGAACACAATGGTTCTTACTTGATAATACTCTGGGTGGCTTGGTCGGTAGACTCGATAGCTCTGAAAGCTTCAGCTCACTGGTGAAGAATAGCGACCCAGGACAGTAACTCAGTCAGCAGAGAGATGGTCGGCCGAAATGTCTAGAAGGGAATCCAGCTGCCACAGCAGTGCATTCCACCAGCATGTTTTTTCAGATAAAATTTAATTTAATGCTTGATTCAGTTAATACCCCAGGATCACCCGTGAGAAACAGTTGCACAAGCAACCTCGACATTGTCTTCTGAGCCTAAAGTTCCTGTCACATTGTGCCTGACTGTAAGTGAAACCCAGCAGGCTAAAACTTTTCTTTCCCTGTGGACACACTAGGTAAGTTTGGGTAAAACACAGACAATACATTTCCACATCAGCTCTTATCCTCGTGAAGTCCCGGAAGCCGGGGCACTAAGTATTTACGTTCACCATCGTAACCACTGGGAACTGTGAGTGCAAACGGTATATTTCTACATATTTTAGAATAATTAAAAGGAAGGAGACTGAAGAGATCAAGTATCACCAGCTGTGTTCAGCAAGCCTCAGCCACTGCTGGCAGGGCTGTAAAGTGGTACAGCTATGCTAGGAAGCTGCAGCATCTAATAAATCTGAACATATGCATGTCCCGTGGCCCAGACATTCCTCCACACTGAAACGCCAACGGAACACAGCTCCCCTAACAGGCAGGCGTGCAGGAGAATGTTCATAGAATATTCATATGAGTCTCACAGTGCAAAGTCCCCCAAAACTATGCACAGAAGACTAATCAAATGAAGGCGCGTTCACAATATAATTAGAGGGATGGAACATGTTCCTGTCATGGCTAAGTCTCACCAAGAGATACTCAAGGGATGTCAGACACAAAGGGATGTATGAACACATCAATGCATAGAAATAGTTCCAAAATAGACAAATTGGCACTGCGCTGTGGACGTCAGGAAGTGACTGCTTTTAAGTCACGTAAGACTTAAGGGAGAAAGACTGGCTCAGGGGATGTGGGCAAAGTTCTGGTCCTTGGCTTGATGCTGGTTATACAGTATAATTTGTAAACATTCACACACAATATTCCCCAATGGAAAAAGAGATGTGAAATCTCTTTCCTGTCTGACATGATGTGCTCCATGAATAAGTATTTCTAAACTCACCTATGTAGTTGCCTTCTAAGCATCTGTCTACTTGTCATAGCCTTGTGGATGAGATCTGTCCTTTCTGGATGAATAGCAGCTGGCTGTAGTAAGGAAACATCTGGGGCGCCCCCACTGGTCCTGCCTGTCATTGAACCACTGATGAAGGAGCGCAGAAGTAAGCCCCACAGCATTCCCAGTAAGCTAATAATGCTGGTTTCTTGCTCTGGGCAGGCCAGCGAAGCGACAATTTGTCCTCCATGCTTGACCTTGAACACATGAAAAATAAAACCCACAACCACCTAGCTTCTTGATGGTACTGGCAGCACATCCCTCTGGAAGAGCAGGTCTGGAAGCATTGTCTGAAATCCCGTGTGGACTCTGCCCTCCTGCACACTTCACTATTTCCTACTATTTCAGCTTTCTGGATGCGTGTCCCATTGCTTAGACTATCGTACTAAGAACATTACCGTTCTGAAATTTACAACATCAAGACGGGAAACCCAATACTTAGTGTTAGAGATTTTTTTTTTTTTTTTAAATTGAATGGAGGTTGGAAGCTAGAGGGAAAGGTCACAATTGTTTCAAAGACTGTATATTCGTGATGATTTAAAACTCCAAGTTTGTACATTCATTTTTATTGGATATTTAACAAATATTCACATTTAGTTTGTATAAAGTGAATGAACTTAATGAGAAAAAACATTGCCAGGCTTTAAAGAATGCTAAAAATATAAGCGGATTATAATTTGTGAGTTGCATATATTAGTATTTAATTCCCTCATATTTTCTTTGTCCCATTTAAATAAAATATGATTCTAGGCCTGAAATCCCATGTTTATTGCCTTATACTGCTTTATACTTACAGATTGTTCTTGGGTTTGTGTTTATTGTTGTTTGCTTGTTTTTGAGACAGAATCTTGCTTTTCTCCAGATTAGGTTCCAGCTAAAGTGCTGTTCCTTCCTCAGCCTCTGGAATCAAGCAAACATGGCTGTGGTACAGTTGGGAGCCAACCCACTGGCTACAAACCACCTCTAGGTAAGGGGATTCTGCCTCAGAGCAGCCTGTCCATTATTTAACACCCACAGGTCCAAACATGAACCTGGGGGCAGAGGTGTTTGCACAACACCCATGGAGAAGAAACTAAGAGGAGAAAGAAATCCGTGGACATTTGTCTTAAAGAACTTTCCTTAAAGGATGTGTTGTTGTTTGGTTGTTTGTTCCGTTGGTAGGTTTGTTGTTTGGGGTTTTTGGTTGTTTGTTTGTTTGTTTTCTGTGTTTTGCTATATATCTTTTTGCATTAATTAATTTATTTATTCACTCCACATCCTGATCACCACTCTTCCTTCCTCCTCCCAGAATCCCTTTCACACCAGGTACCAACCCTCCTTGGCACATCAAGTTGTATCACAACTAATCCAGTCCTCTCCCACTGAGGCTACACAAGGCAGCCCAGCTACAGGAAAGAGAGCCAGAGACAGGCACACAGTCAGAGACCTCCCCCAATTGAAGACCAAGCTGCCCCTCTGCTCTGATGAATACACATCCTTCCCTCCTTCCCAGTGCAGCATCACAGAGTGAAGGATGGTGTTGCCCAGGTCTGCTCATTTCCAGGGGCTAGCAGGATGCAGCTTAGCACGTTATATTTACAGGTACCACACTCTACTTTATTTTTAAATCTGAAGGACCCCTTTGGTTTCCTAAGGGACCTCTAGTTTCTGAATTGATGAGAACATTCTGGAAGCATTCTTCCTCTCATCTTCTTCTTTCTCACCCCACTCTCCAAGGTCTTCAGGAAAGTTTTATTCTAAGCCTAAATAAAAAAAAAATTGAAATCAGAATTCCCAAATTAATATCATCTTCCACTAGATACAAATACTGCATGACGGAAAACTCCAGTTAAAAGAAGAATGAAGGTAACTGCAAAAATTATAGTTTTTTTTCCAATAAACAACCACTACTTTCTTTTAGTTCAGATATAGAAGAAAATGAAAGTCTTAGTAAAATGAACAAGAGTTTAAAGTCTCCAGCAAAGTTACCACCTGCACCAGAAAGTTTTGGCAAGATAAAGGTAGGAATGAGGGAGATGGGTGTGCTGATTAAACACAGTCTTTAAAAATGACCCTCTGGAACAGAGTGGGAAAAGCCAGAATTGGGATTCCCACACCCTTGCAAAGAAAAGGTTGCACAGAAGTGCTACATGACTTAAACAGCAACATCTTCACTTCTTCTGGGAAGATTGGTCAACAGCATGGAACTTTAACTAACATTTGGGCTTTGTCCATTTTGTGTGTAGTGAACACACTATTTTTTTTTTTTTTTGGCATACAATTTAAAATACCTCCAGTTTATCGTTCAAAAATACAGCAAGGACACGCTGTGCCCCTGACACAAAAGGATGCTGAGACCGAGGCTGTATTGCCCTGCATAGAGGTAATTTCCTGTGTCCAGTGGTGTTTGTTACCCTCCCTCTGTCGCATAGAAGACACAGGTATAAGAAACTCTTTGTAAAAGCAAAGTCACTGTGTAAATGTTTCTCAGTCAGGAGCATGAGGCTATTCTAGAACTTGCTCTCTATTGTTATATGAAGAGTGTTCAGATTCCTCAAAGTCACTGTAGTGCAGAATGTCAACAACAACTTCCCACCAGAGAGGGGACACTGTCTACCTGCTTATGAAACCACCAGCTTTGAAAAGGTTTGTAACTGCTAGGGGAGAAGGTGTATGTGCCACACAGGAAGCTTCAAATATTTATAATCTGGTCCTTTATGAGCCTTTCCAGGGTCTGCTCTAAATCTCAACTACAACAGAGATTGTTATTCAGAGTAACTGAATAATATAAACGGAAGGTTGGCAATATTTAGATTTTCTCTGGGGCTACATGGCATTTCTAAGATTAAAAATTGATTTTATAACGGAATTATAATTTCCTATATAAGGTCCAAAGTTACCAAAATATTTATCAATGAAATGCATTCTGACACAACTGTCGGGCTTTTCCTTAGTTCTGAAGCCTGGCCTGTGGTTACTGGGAGCTTCAGACTAGCAGCAAGGGGTCTCACTGACAACAAACATCCCCTCAGGTGCAGCTAGGCACCTCTCTAAGTAGTGCTCAGTACTTGCCTTTGAGAAGAGACAATAGGAGCTGCTGATGGTGGCAGCTCACAGGAGGCAGAGGCTGGTGGATCTCTGAGTTCGAGGACAGCCTGGAATATAGAGCAAGTTCCAAGACAGCCTGGCATATACAGAGAAACACTGTCTTCAGAAATCAAAAACCAGAGAGAGCCAAATATCAAAAGGCAGAGGGGAGGTGGGGGTGGGGAACAACAACACAGAGGAAGCCACTGTGAGAAGCAAGGGTGCCAACCTTTGACAGTCTTGAGTTGAAACTGTTTTAGCAAATGTGGGAAATGATTTGTGGAAAATTATCTGGACAATTGTGTGCTCTCGTTTTAACAAACTAGTTGTGGACCTTTGATACAGGCTACACTCAGGCTACACAGACTACAACACAGATATTTGAGCAGTTGAGAAATGTTTTCCAAAGGTCTAAAGACCATGAGCAGGTGGACACAAAGTGGCTGGGTGACCGACGGACACCTGCAGTCCTGATGGTGGAATGCTGGCCTGCCACGAAGCAGGAATCTGGTTGTGGGAAAATTCTATGTGTGTTCTTCTAATGCTTGACTTAAAACAAGGACATGGAAGTTATGCACACCAAATTTGCTAAGGATAAAATTGGGAGGATAGAGGCTCCAAGGCTCCAAGGTAGATTTTTCCAAAAAAAAAAAAAAAAAAAAAAAAAAAAACCAACCAGAATAGAAATTAATTCTTTACATCAAGGGACCCCAAAACAGTGCTCTCTCAAATCAGCATGTGTAATTGACTTTGAGATTAACTGTATTTTTGGCTTCAAAAGACAAGGGATTTAGAGAAGATCACGATACGTGTGGAGAGCTGCAGAGGTCCTTACACACCTAACTTCTTAAACTTCACTATGGAGGTTTATTATTTTAGACAAAGGTGGAATTGTGAGACAGCATTTAAGTTAAGAATTGGGGTCTGGCCTATAGATTTCTTACTTCCTCGCCATCATGTCTCAGCTGTATTTTGAATTAGTTGCTCACACTGGAAAACCCCCAAATGTCCCAACCATATCTGAACTGCTGGTTCCCCCGTGCCATAGTGATACACAGCCTACTGGGCCCTTTCTCTCCGGGCTTCTGGACTAGTAAGTCAAGGCTGCAAGTTACAGTCACCACAGCCCTAACTATTCCCTACTGTCTCTCGCACATCCTGTTTACTCATCCGCATACCCTGCTCCCAGCAATAGAATGAGCCTGTGACTAGGTAAAGTAAAGGGATGAAGACTTTTGCAAACATGGGATGTTCTTCCAGATGTAGCAGGCTGCTAATGGAGGTGCTACAGGAACTTCACACCACACAGGAAGTATTATTGAAAGCTTGTACCATGGCTCTCTGGGAGAATTCTGGAACTTTTGATTTTTCTCAACCCTTCTTTTAATAATGGTTCTTAAACACTTTAACCTCCCTTCTAGCCCACCACCCACCAGAGGGAGTGAAATAGAAAGGATATGGGGGAAGTGGACCTGTTTAGAAAGGTTCTTTGGAGCAACTCCCATCTCCCATGAGTCAGCAGGGATGCCAGGGAAAGTTTTTTCCTCTCTCAACAAAGCAAAGATCAGTGAAGACTGGAGAACGCTACTATATTTAAGCTCCTCTCAGTCTGTTGAGTCCTATTTAAACTCCTTTGGTCTTAGTTAGAGTTTTACTGCTGTGAACAGACACCATGACCAAGGCAAGTCTTATAAATAACAACATTTAATTGAGGCTGGCTTACAGGTTTTGAGGTTCAGTCTATTATCATCAAGGCGGGAACATGGCAGCATCCAGGCAGGTTAGATGCAGGAGAAGCTGAGAGTTCTACATCTTCATTTGAAGGTTGTTAGGAGAAGACTGGCTTACAGGGAGCTAAGCTGAGGGTCTTAAAGCCAATGCCCACAATGACATACTTCCGCCAACAAGGCTACACCTTCTAATAGTTCCACTCCCTGGGCCAAGCTTATGCAAACCATCACACCTTCTAAATAAACACCACATGTTATCAATGGGTCTTGCCATCAGTCTTAGAAAAACTCTACATGAGTCTGTCTCAGCTGACATCACTTTGCCAATCAGCCCAAGTCTGAAGAAGCATCAGGAAGCCACTTCAGACTACCAGATGGTTTTTAGTGCATTTCTCTCTCTGGAGTCCTAACAAATGCAGCTCAACTATACAATGTAAGACAGACCAATACATCTTACATTAATTATAATACTGTCATTAGTGAAGAACACTTTACCATGTGTCTTTTTAACATGCTTGCTTTAGGAGGACATCCTTTCACCTGTATCTAACTCCGTGAAATATTCCTTCACTAATCTGCCTTAGAAAAACATCCTTTTATGTGTGTCTGCTTCAGGAAAACACTCCTTCACGTGTTTGCCCCAGCAAAACACCTTCTGACCCAACTGACTTTCCAAAGAACGCTTCAGTTTCCACTTCAGGGTTCTTACACAGGGATGGGGAGTGGGCAAGGTTATTGTCTTTCAAATTTCTTTTTAGTTAAAAGACAATATATGTGGTATCACTTGCTTCTATTATTTTGATTTTCAACAAGAGTCTTAATTCTCCATAAATGTAAAGCCCAAGTAACAATATTATGTTTTAGTTCTGATTGATGTACATTTTAAATAAAGGTTGGAATTTAAGTTAGATTTCAAAAATCATTGCTGCCTAACAGTTCTCTAAACCCCTTAAATTGTAATTCTGTACGCGGAGTGTTTATGATGTGCGGACACAAGCAGCATCTGTGTTCTTTCATCTTCTACATAGTTTGGATGAGCATCTTGGCACTGTGCTCAGCCGGCCCTGCACAGTCAGGGATGGTTCTCATCCTCCAAGATTCCTGGGAGGCTAGGTCAGCACAAGCAACACTGAGAGAGAAATGAGTTATGTCAACTCATTCCAGTTAGAGATTCTGAAGAACTGGCCCATATTTGAGATGCAGATGTGCACTTGTGGATTCCATTTGCAAACACAAAGCTCTGACACTTTGCAATGAAGTCTGAGGACGTTTGTGGTATTTAATGAGGGTCTGCCATTCCTGGAGCTAAAAAGGTACGTGTAACAAAAAGATGTTGTTCTAAGGAGCATCCAGTCTTTTTAAAGACAAGACACAAACACAGGAAATAAGTAAATAGTCATAGAAATGGCACATTGTGACACAAGCTACAGATTGTGTAAATGCATTGAGAATGGAAAGACGGTAAGCTAACCCAACAGGTGGGGAATTGGGCAAAGAACACAGATAATCCAGGGGAGAGGGACGTACCCAGTAACGGCTACAGTGTTATTCAGAAGCATGCTCCTTCCTTGCAGGAGGCGAGGCATGCATGGGTACGAGAGAAGCTTGATCCATCAGTGAAATCCTGCTTGGTGACTAAGCAGAGAGAGAATGGGGTGAGGAAAGAGAGGATAGCAAGCTAAGAGCAAGGAGGATGCGGCTGGTTTATGGGGATGGAGTCACCAGGACAATAAATACACTGTTTCTAGAGGCAAAGATATCACCATTAACCACTGATTGGTCTGTTGTGGTAGTGATAGGCTAAGGGAAAATGCCAGATACAAGCGAGCCACACTAAGCATGCGGAGTGCTGACAGAGAATTGAATAGGGAGTTCTCGTTAGATTCTGATGGACTCCCTAAGATTATTATCTTATAGGATGGAATTAATCCCATAAGGCAATGGGGGTTTTATTTTCTTCTAAAAAAGAAATAGAAAAAGAAAGTTTGGATAAAGGTATAATTTTTAGGTGGAAAATTTCTTGAGGGGTTAGGGCATCTCTGAAAATAACCACAGGAGGTTAGAGATAAATCTATCTCTAATGGGGATCATAAACAAAGGGGCGAGTGATAGTCCTGCCTGGAGACTATAGAACCTACAGAAGGGAGAGAGTAGTGTAATTGTGTAGTTGAGTGCAGCGTTGTGATTTTTGAGAACTTTGCTCCCGAACCTTAGGTGTGAGTCGAAGACAGTAGACAAAAGTGGGTGTTGGTGGAGATGCTGAGTAGATTAGCAGTGTGCTTTGGATCACATGGAGGAGTCCAGCATGCGTGGGTAGGGAATTGGGGGACAGGGAATTTGGGGCGAGGGGTAGGGTAGGGCAGGGAGGGAGTAGGGTGAGATCAGAGCTGTCAGGACAAAGGGTAGAGAATGAAGGCATTGGAGAACACCGAAGGACAGGGAGACTAGAAGGGACAGAAGACAGGAAAGGTTTTTCCCTAAATAGTAGCAACAGGTTTCTGCTTTGAGACTAGGAAGTGGGGAAGCTCTAGATGACCGCGTTTCCACAGCTGGACTATCGTGGGGACAAGGCACTGGAGTGATGAATTAGATGAGATGTGAGGTGAGGGCATTCCACAAACACCAAACACACTAAAGCCATGAAAGAGGTGCTAGAGCAGACACTGAGGAGGACGGAGACTCTAGCGCCTCCATCCTGTGGAGGTTGGAACAGCAGCTGAGGCTGGACTAGGGTGAGCGAGACTTGCTTGTTTACTGGGAGCAGTGAGAGATGAGCTAGAGGTTACAGTGATTAAAGAGCAGGGTTCCTGTCCATGTAATAGATATCTCTCCACGTACTGGGCCCCTGGTCACTCTAGGATTGCTGCCCCAACCAGTTTTTGCCTAAGTGGAACCTAAGAGCATCTCAACTGAGCTACATAACTAGGCTCTTGCTTTCAGCCCAGAAGCCATTGTTTGTGTCACTTGGTCAGGACAGTCATGATCCCAGCTTGTTTGGGGGAAACGGTGCTTCTCTCCCCAATCTCTGGGCTGGAGCAACATCAAAGCTGGCAGAGATGAGGGCTTAGGATGGAAAAGAAGAAGGTTAAATAGGAAATTTAACACAAAATAAATCCCTATGATAAACCAAAGTGCCACAGCTTGCCAGAGGCTGTTTAACAATTCAGCTTGGGCGTTCGTCTTCATTTGTTTGACCGAAGGCTGAGGACCAGACAGTCTAACCTTGCTCCGTATCCCCATTTCTTGCCAACATACTGATGTCACCCTGCACCCAGCTCTTGAAGTCACTTCTATGCACATGCATGTCTTTTTCTTGGTGTCTAATTCACTACGGCTTCACTGACCTTGTTTTCCTTTAATAAAACACACAGTCA
The DNA here is from genome assembly GCF_963924665.1 of Micromys minutus. Classification (NCBI taxonomy): domain Eukaryota; kingdom Metazoa; phylum Chordata; class Mammalia; order Rodentia; family Muridae; genus Micromys; species Micromys minutus. Next base: position 198,624,186 of record NC_137969.1, on the reverse strand, counting down.
AATCATTCTAAAAGTGTCTAAAAACAAGCCACTGTGTAGAGTCTTTTAGAGAAGCAATTTAGAAGGTGAATGTGTGTGTGCGCGTTTATGTGTGTGTGTGTGCGTGTGCATGTGTGTGTGCGTGTGCGTGCATGCATGTGCGTGTGTGTGCATGTGTGTGTGTGTTAACTCAAATACTTGTGTTCTTCAAAAACAGTTCTGACAGAACATTAGATTACTGGGGATTTTTATTGGTAATATCACTTTCATATTTTGCCAGGTTTTTGAAATCTAAACATTTGAATGAATAAATAATCAAAAACTTTAAAGTTTTGTAAGGCTAACGTCCATCATTTTTAGATGTTTTGGTTTACGTAAACTTTTAGTCATAAGAGGCACTGATAGTGAGTTATTCCAAGTAGGAAAATAAAAAAGATGTCTGGGCTCCTTTCTGTTTCTCCTGAGCTATGACCACTGGAACACAGGGCTCCCTCCAAACCAGATCACAGGAAAGGCCTGGAAGAGGGGCCTGTATGATTCACATTCAACTGAGCCTCGAACTGTGCTCAGAAAGGTTTTACAAAGGAAACACATTTGGTTTGGAATCACAGGAAATTGGGACCAACAGAGACCTTTCCAGTGGATGGCTCCCATGTCCTGCTGCCCCTTGCCACTGCCCTTTCCCTTCATGGACTGCTTAGCCTCGCCTTCAGTTGCTTTCCAGAGACTTCTGTAATCATCCCATGGCACAATATAACTTGTGAAAGCAGTGGGTATTTGTAAGCATCCCACCCACAGCAGCATCAGGGGCGGTGTGTCTAAAGCATGTCAGAGGTTTGCTCCTCACCCCCCCATCATGTGTCTTACCTGCCCATGTTTATAACCAGGGACTCATCTCCTCTCACAGTCCCACCTTAAACAGGAAATACAGCGTTACCTCTGCTTCATCTGGACTCTTTCAATTATGTCTGGAACTTGTTTTTAATTCCACCTACTTAACTCCTCTTCTCTTATTGGTGAGATTTTAGCAGATTTCCCCCCCTCCTTAACCAGTTTACTGCCCTGCCATCATAGTTAGTGCTGCCAATTCAATTCAACATAATGGAAAACCAACCATCTAATGGACTTGAATTCACAGAAACCATTTGTTCAGGCACCCCTTCTCTTCTCTTGAACAGCTAAGCTAATAATCAGCACTGAGATACGTTTATTAGCAGATTGTAGGAACAGACGTATAGCTTCAGTACTCTGCCCCAGGGAAGTTGAGATTATGGTTATCTATGTTTCCAAGTAGTTAGAGGAAATCTTAACTTTAACAGCATCTATTAGAACCAAATGTGTAGGGCAGCAGACCTGGGTCTATGACCCACATGCTGCTCTTCTCGGAAAAGGGTAAGATCATCACTGTTGGGTCATCTGCTCTTATGGAGCTTAGAGCTGACCCTGCCCCACATCCCAACCTGCTCTGTGTCACAGCACTCACTCGTGTACTCTCTTATCTGTGGGGGACACCCTGAGCCTGTCATCCTTCCACTAGGCATGGAAATTGACTTGGGGATAGTGGGAATGTGACATGGCTCAGTTCATGATCATGGGAGTTTTATTGAACAACATTGAAGGGTAGAATAGCTGGTGGTCATCTTGCCACCCCTTAGCAAATTCCTGAAGGAAGCAGAGAACCAGTACCAACCAGCCAATCAACTAGCCAACCAACCAACCGACCAACCAACCAACCAACCAACCAACCACCACAACAAAAACACTTCCAAAAGAGAGAGAGAAGTCAAGTTTTGTGACCTCCTTTGAAAGTAGCAATGGTTCTGTGACACCAAAGCCAGGTCTGACCCTGTACTTTCTGTATCTGTGGGCCTGGCACCAATGTAGGTTTTGTTTAAGTGAATTTGATTTGGGAGTATGTTACTGGTAATTTAAATTTTCCCACTAATGTATGTAATTTGTCTAATTACAGTTTCCACCAGCCCTTTAGATGGGACCTTTTTCATTCTAGTGCTCCTCAAAAGTGGAGCTACAAAGTTCTCTCTTCTAAGTGATGATAACATGCAGGTTCCGCTGCAGAACTCGAAACTTCTGCCTCAGAATCTATAAAACTTAGACTTGGGAAACTTCATGCTTGACAAGCAACCGCTGGTGATTTTATGCAAATTAAATTAAGAAAAACACTACTGAAGCCATGACTTTCGATTCTATCAGCTTAGATGAAGCTGCTTTTAAAAGACATCAGATCAGCTTGTGAGTTGTCAAACAGCAACTCTTTTCAAATGATTGATTACCAGATTTTAAATGCCAGCATTGATGCATCTAGAAAAGAAAGTGAATTCTTAAGGGCATATGGGAAGAGACTGGAGTGAGGGTCTCCCTGTTCAAACTCTGCAGAGATTCCTCCTGCCCCAGGACCTGTATTCCAAAGACCATGAGAACACACACAGTCCTATCGGGTTCAAGACTAAGGAACATGGGCAAGGACAGTGGAAGAGGAAAGAACCAGTTCTGCCTGGAAAGATGCAGGCAACATGACAGACATGGCAGAGGCACAAGTGGATGTGACGATTGTCAGTGTTTGTTCATTCAGAGGTTGAGCTTTCACACTACTCTAACATGGGATTCCTTTCTCACACTTTAATAGTCCCTCGTTTTCCAAGGAGCTCAAGGACAAGAAAATAACCTTCATCTGTAAGGTCCCCATGGACTCTTCTACTTCTTTGGCCCCTTTCTGTTACATTTAAATACAGATGTGATAAACTGGCCAAATTTTTGGACCAGAACATTCTTGAAGCTAAAGGAATTCACTTCCAAATTATTTTAGAGGAGACAAACTGTGGATGAGTGAGCTACTTGTCAATGGATGGCTGTGGAATATATTCAGCAAAGGGAGATGGGGATTGTTGCCCAGGCTGGTCTCAAAGTCATAGCATCCTCCTGCATCTGTCTCTTAAGTAATGGAGTTACAAGCATGAAGTATGTTGTCCAGACTATAAGGCTAAATTAAATATTAAGGCTATTATGAAATCAAGAGGGTTGGATGAAGTGGGAGCAGATCTTACCAGACCAGAGGATTTAGGACTCAAAATAAACATCTCTGGAGAGACCTGAGCATCCTGAGACCTGGAAAGTGAAGGTTGATATGGAGAACAGAAGGGATGAAGACGTCTGTATCCAAGAGCTGCAGGTCCCTCTGCATGGGTTTTGTGGTCTTTGGCTTAGATGTAAGAATAAGTCCAGCTAGAGGAGGCTTGGAGCTCCACCTCAGTGTGAGTCATGGGGGAAGAAGGCTTTTAGAATCACTATTAAAAGCATCATGATATGTCAGGGATGGACCAGGGAGGGTCTTGCATGAAAGAATGGGAGTAAAACAGACAGTAGCACTTGGAGGCTGGAATATACACTGTGAACCTAAGGCATGCTGGTAGAAATGGCAAAATTTCTAGTCTGTGCTGGCTCGTGGTATGTCAGCTTGTCACAAGCAAGGGTCATCTTAGAAGAGGAAACCTCAATTGAGAGGCCCCTCCTCCCCCACCAGATTAACCTGTAGGAAAGCCTGTGATGCATTTTCTTGATTGATGGTTGACATGGGAAGACTCCACCCATTCTGGGTAATACCACTCCTGAGCAGGTGGTCTAGAAGTTTATAGAAAAGCAGGCTGATTGAACCATGGAAAGCAAGCCAGTAAGCATCACCCCTCAATGGCCTCTGCATCAGCTTCTACCTCCAGGATCCTGTCCTGCTTGAGATCCTACTGTATTAAAGGGAAATAGAATTAGGAAGGTTGAGAATCACTGGTCTGTATGATGTTTATCTAAAAATTAACACCCTTTTATTTGCTCCCATTGCCCTTGAAATGATTCCAAAAATGTCAACAGATGATTTGATCTAGAAGCAAGTTCTAAACATAAGGATCCTGAATACCCATTGAGTTACAAAATTATTCTCTTGATTATCAAAAAAAAGTTCCATAAAAGGAGAAATTGCTTCTGAAAATAGTATATTGGGCAAATAAACTTAATTACAGTTTTTTTTTTACACCAGAACTTTCCAATGAGAATGGAAGTTTCTTGAATTTGTTTTTTTTAAGTGCTCCCCCATAAATATTCTGCCTACCAGCTGTGCTAACAAGTGAGAGCCAATGAATTCTGTCCATTTCATGAAAATAACAGTGTGCCCTATCAGTGGTATTTTATGGTAGGAGGTGTGATGCCAAGTAGGATAACTTTTTATTTAAGCCTCATTTTCTCATCCATTCATTTGCTGGAATAAAAACAAATGAAGTTTGGCTTTTGAGAAAAGTAGTAACACATGTAAAGAAACAATTAGAGGGATTATTAAAAATCCATAAATCATACTATAACTTATAAAAAGCTCTGAGTGCCAATAAATAAGTCATGTCTTTATCTAGACACATTCAAAAAATCCATTAAAAAGGGGGGTTGTGCAAGAGAAAGAAATCCAAGTGGAATGAGAGATCAGTAGATGAATTACTTCATCCTGAATGTTTTGATTGGCTTTCTGTCCAGAACTATTTTCTCCCAGTGATGATAGATTCAGTATCATCAACCCAGCTTCTTACCCTAGGTGGATACGTGCCTTTCTACATGCATAATTTTTTTTTCTCTTTGGCTCCAGATACAAAAAATAGTATGATTGTGATACAGGATTTATTTGAAGAGATTTCATGTGGAAGGAAGTCAAGCAGCGCAGTAGCAGGGGAGCTTTTACAGATTATGACATGTAATCTGGATAATACTCTCAAACACAAAGATCCGAACGTTGGGATAAGGTTACCTCATATGTGGCCATGAGCCCACCCTCCTGCAGCCTCTCTGACCTCTAGAATCTGAGAAGAGCCCGCACAAGCTGGAAGGGTAAAGGGAGAGCCAACACCAGCACAGGAGCACACGTTCTGAATGTAGCCAAGACAGATCACCCAACAGAACTCACTCATTCTGCTACTGTCCCATTCTGGATTGCCTTTTTAGATAGGATTCACATGCACTATTACTGATAGAGAGGGGTTCGGGGTTGAGTACAAATAAGGTCCATTTTACATTCTGATACTTGGGATAATCCTTACATTTTTATGTTTGTACCAAGAAGTTATATAAAAGTGATTTTTAACTTTACTTATTCATTGAAAGACCAGTAGATATTAATTCATCCTCATATTGGAGATGACTGCTAAAAATACAACTTTATAACATCCAAGTTAAGTTGTGACTGTGCTTTCCTTTATGTGAACACAGAGGTCATTCTAGAAGATATTCAATTATTTTTTTTTCTATTTGCAAGACTATATCCTTGTTGCCTTCTGATCAAGACTCCCAGCTCCTTCTCCAGCACCATGTCTGCTCAGGCTCTGCCATGTTCCCGCCTTGATGACAATAGACTGAGCCTTTGAACCTGTAAGCCAGGCCCAGTTAAATGCTGTCCCTTATAAAAGTTGCCTTGTTCATGGTGTCTCTTCACAGCAATGGAAGCCCAAACTAAAACACATCTCTAAAACTTTTGGAAAAGCAAAACAACCCCAAATTTCAGACAATGGATTATACTAACTTTCAAATATAACCCACTTACAAATGGGCGGCTTTCAGGATTACTTGTTGTTTGGGTTGAGAAGCCAAAGCTAGGTAAAGCAAATTATGAGAATTTCTAGCACACCACTGCCCTGCAGATTCTCCTCCCCACTAGTCCCACAGACTATTCTTGTTGTTGCTTCACATATCAGCTTTCTTGAGAAGAAGCCACACTATTGTTCCAAGTGAAATGCTATTTTAAAAAGATTATTTTATTTTAAACTATGAGTCTGTTTGTGAATATGTTCATATGAGTGCAGGAGCCCATACAGGCCTGATGTGGGTGGGTGCTGGGAACTGAACTCAGATTTCTGCAAAAGCAGTGTACACTCTCTCTTAAACTGTGAAGTCATCTCTCTAAGCCCTTAAGTGAAAATTGAAATATGAACATTGAGTGGATCAATGTGACTGTATACAGTAACTAGCCACGCTTAACTCCTGCTACTCTGGCCATCAGTGATTTTTATTTAAATTTGTTTTGGGGAGAGGGGTTTTCTTTTCTGTCTTCTGCTTAAAACTACTCACACACAAGTAACATACTGTCTACTGAGCAGGTTGGATTTATGTGTTTGGGAATAAATAAATACATATACATATGTGTTTAACAACAAGTAAAGATAAAAAACATCATGAGTTTGAAAGAGAATTCACTTAGGGGGTACATGGGAAGGTTTGGAGGGAGAAAAAGGAAGGGGTAAATGATGTAATCATATTATAATCTTAAAATATTAAAAAATCTTAAAAGCTTTATCAACTCACTGAGCATGTTGGCCTATGCCCAACACTCCAGAGGCAGAGGGAACAGATCTCTGTGAGTTCAAGATTATTTTGTCTATAGAGTGAGTTCCAGGGCACCTGGGACTGCATAGTGAGCTCCTTTCTCAGAACGCAACAAAACAGAACAGAACAGAACAAAACAAAATGCACCCGAGGAAAACTCATTGGATTATAGTGTAGTTAGTATGTAGGCAGCACTGCCATCCTCGCTATCCATAAAATATAAAACACGGCCTTCAGATTTAAAAATAAATAAATATGAACATTAAAAAGAAACCCTTGGGTAGGTACATCAGCAGATTCTGACTCTCATTGGTTGGTCAATAGAAAGTACTGACTGTGCCTTCACCATCCCACACGGCATCTAATACACAGTTTACAAACTCCTTGCAGATTTTGAACACATAGAGAAGAAAAAGGAAACAGGGAGGAGATGCTTCCATATGTGGATGGCAGGTGACACTGGAACCCAGGAGAGTTCCTGTTCTGCAGTCTCTATGAATGCTGCGTCTCCGTGCAGTTTTATGCGGGAAAGTTAAAAAAGAAACATTTATTTTAAAAGAGAAACAACAGAACAAAATGTAAGCTGCTGTTAATTAGTTCTGGGACAACGCAGAGTGTTATGTAAAAAAGAACATGCGTCAGAGAACATGAGCCCTTCCCTACATAAATCCTCTCTTTCTTCTGAAGACACCAACATACATTTCTAAGCTTCCAAATCAGAGAGCTTTTCATGTGGACCTAGAGCAAGCAACACTATTTTTAAACTGCTTTTCATGTTTGCAAAATGAGAAAAATACTTTTTTCTTATGAAAACAAAAAGGTACAGATATATTCTAAACTATCAGTGTGTGTGTGTGTGTGTGTGTGTGTGTGTGTGTGTGTGTGTGTGTGTGTGGTGGGGTGTTTAAAGTCAAAGACCTCTGAGTCACTTGGCTGTGATGTTTCTAACCGCCTGAGCAGAGGAAGGTCAGTTCTGAACGTGGAACATTTTTTCTTCCTGGCTTTTGCAAACTTCTTTGTTTGAATGCTCTGCTTTTACTCTGCTCAAAGTCCACAGCACATTTCATGTTGCTCTATTTTATTTGCCATTCCCAGCAGCTCCAAGATGTGGCTTTCACTAAGAGGAAACAGAAAAAATGAGAAACTAAGAATCTAGAGGAGCCTCAGAATTTTGGAGCCATAGAGGTCAGCCTTGACCCTGGGTCAGCTGTCTGACTGTCATTGAGCTTTTGTTGCTCAGGGCTGAATATAGCCAGGTTCCTGCCAAAAAGGAGATGACTAGGATTTGTTTATACCTCTTGTTTCAGTGTTGCATTGATACTATTGAGTGGTGAGCTGATTTCTTGGTAAAGAGTATATATAGATATGAATATAAATACAGATACAGACACAAAGATAGGTAGATGGATTGATGGGCAGGCAACAGGCAGACAGACAGACAGGTAAGTAAGTAGGTAGATAGATGGATAGATGGATGGATGGATAGATAAATAGTTTTGATAGATGGTAGATAGGTTGATGGATAGATAGATAGATAGATAGATAGATAGATAGATAGATAGATAGACAGACAGACAAATGGTAAATAGGTATGAATATATATACATGCATACATACATAGAAAAAAATATACATAGGTAGATGGGGCTTGGAGGGTAAGTAGATGGATGGATGAATGGATGGATCAATCCATAGTTAGATGATAGAAAAAAAATAGATACATAGATAGGTAGGTGGGTAGGTGGATGGATGGATGGGTGGGTGGGTGGGTGGATGGATGCATGGATAGACAAACAGACAGACAGACAGATAGATAGAAGTGTCCAGCAAGTAGGATACAGATTAGATACAACAATTGATACAGAGCATCATGACAGGACAATTTCAACTAAGAATTGTTAATCTTATTCCTTTAATTCCTTCAAATATTTTTGTAGCCATCAAACAGAGTATAAAAGAAGAGACTGGTTAAAAATGGGATGCCAGTAATTATTGTAAGGAGTGTTGGTGGCAGGGGTGAAGCTGCTGCTCACCCTTTATTGTCATAAAGTGGCCCAGGGTTAGAGAAGATCAAAGTATTAGGGGAGCAGATCTCTGCAGTCTGTGTCTCAAATAGCATTAGAAGGGGTGCCTTGGTGGAAACAATACCAAGGTGTAAGTTAGTGCAGATGGCCATTAACTCTGATTCTGAAGAGAGTGGGGGAGAGAAATCAGACCAGATTTCCTCTTACGGCTAATTTATGGGAAAGTGAGAAACATGGCTGATTCCTGTGAACACGGAGGATGGGATGGCACGCCCCAGATTCTGAGGTCTCAGCATTGTCACCAGTGGAGAGACAGCAAAGGCAAAAACAAGCAGTATTTGGACTGTGGGTATTTGGTCAAAGGTGTCTAACTACAGAGAGGGGCTAGCTGAGAGTAGCTGTACCCACAAGAACTCTGTGCCCACCAGAACGAAGATTCTGAATCCTGCTTGGTGGGACAGGACATCTAACAACTAACCTCCAGTGGCTATCTTATGAAGGAACGCACTCCCCCACCTCTTTCTTCACAGCATGTCTTTTAGGGAAGCAGACAACCTGTGGCATTTCCTATTTCTGGTCTTGAATTTAGACCACACTTCAGTGTGATGGCCACCCCTAGCTTTTCTGTCCTTGTAAATAAAGACCCCCCCCCCCAAATCAGAAGCTTTGCTTTCTAGCTTTTTTATTAGTCAGAAGAGAGTCTTTTTTTTTTTTTTTTTTACTCTGAGGAAACTCTCCATTGGCTTTTACAATTATTACCAGGCTCCCAAGAACGTTGTGGCCTCATGAATTTATATTAACAATCTTATTAATTCGGCTATATATTTTTTCGGCAGCAGCAACAACAAAATGGTCCTTGTTATAGACTTATATATGGGAATTCCATCTTCTTAAAAATCACCACATGATTATAAAAACAAACAAGTGAGGGAAGAGAATCTTTGGCTACCAGAGGGAATGTAGCCACGGCAACACCGGTGGACCATAATAAAAGAAAAATCCAACTTACAACAGAGAATTGGATGCTTAAGCTTGAGATCTGCACTATACTCTCTGAATTTTATGGCCTCCCTAAAGGGAAAGGTATGCGGTCTGTTAAATATCATCATAAAATATCTCCTTGAGGTCTTAAAAATGTGTTAGATGCTTAATCCATTCATTGTGGGCCACTTGTAAAGCTGAGACACCAGTCCCCAAATCCAGGACGGTTCTCTTAGTCTACAGACATCATAGGAAGGAGAGAGACTGTAAAATGAATAGCCATAACACAATTATCATAGAGATGCCCTTTTGTTGTACATTGATTAAATGTGCTTTAGCATCATATATACACGTTTTTGTTTCTACATGAGATCCAGAACACAAAATTTTCATCTAACTTCTCCTGAGAGTGACCTTAGAAGTGCTGTCCAGTTTTCTATCTGTTACATGATATTTTTACAAGGATAATTATATGGTTATAATAATGATATTAATGTAACAAATAAAAACAAGTCAACAATATATGGGATGATAGAGATTTTAGAAATTCTGGTTATTTCAGATAATATCAGCGAATATGAGTACAATCTTATAGCTAAACAAAATCATGGTATTGAAATGGTCACTTTATAGTTACTACAACATTCCTGTAAATTCCTTATTTGATCTCCCTTTTTATCTGTCTTTTGTGTGTATTTAGAAACAAAAAGTCAGCTATGATCTCCACCTCAGAAATTAAATTTATTTACCCCAGGGAAGCCACTGATTTATTATTAAGCGCTTCTCAAAAACCAATGAAGATCTTTGGAGTTCCCAATGGGGGTGCACTCGTGAAAAGATCTATCCCAGAGGAATGGGAATGGGAGCCCAAGTTTCAAATTCATCAGAAAGACAGTAAGCAAGCCCAGGATGTTGGGAAAGCTGGATATGCAAGCATTGACCCTCTGCATGCTGGCCCGTTCCACCTTTCCACACAGGTTAGATAGTCCATGTCTCTGAGAATGGAGATGTTACAGCAAGGGCTAGCTGACTTATTTGCAAATATTAAGAAATAAGACCCTAACATACAGTAGAAATGCAGTGCTGAGATCCTCAAAGGAGGGAAGGAGCATGGAAGGGTAGGAAGGAGGTTGGAGGGCCCAAAATTTTTCAGCAATTTCATTAATCCCATCACTTACAAAGTATATGCAGTAGAGACAGAATCCACAAGTCTCCGAAATAGAGGATTTATGGAAGAGAGACCCTAAAGCAATTGAACAAGGAGAAAAGGACAGGAGAAAGATATTTCATAAAGCCAGGCCTAAACTAATACTTTTTGCCCTCCACCCTCACATTCACACTTAACCTAAAGAGATTAAAATATCATAATAATTCTGAGCTTTCTGGCTTCCAAGATTTCCATTATGACACATCAGTAAAGCAAGGCAAGGTGACTGAGGAAGAGCAGCTGGCTTTCATTTCCTGCTCACTTGAAGGTCACTTTTGGAGATAAAGATTATATTTTTGCAGAACCAGAGGATGCACGATCATTTCTAGAAACTTGTAACATCAGATGTTCTGAAGGAGCGAAGGAAAATGAATGATCCTATTAAGATACTTCTAACCATAAATCAGAGGTGTTAAGCTCTGACTGGCTAACTTCTGCTTCCCATTTGACTCATTTGAAAATGGAACTGATGTGAATATAGATTGGGGAAAGATGCCTGGTACCATTAGAAGCGGTTCATAAGCTACTACTCACGGATCTGCAATTGAAACACAATGTGCCTAGCACCCAGGGACAAATATTTGCATCGTTTTGTTGTTAAGTGACTTCGTACTTGTAGCAGAAAAATGGGTGTCATGCTTGTAATACAAAAGAAGAGCTTGCATTGAAAGTCGGTGTGTCTTAGGGAACGGCGTGAGCAGTTTGCTAATGACTGACTAGGGGGGCAGGTCTATGTTCCAGAACTGACTGGGGAGAGGGGTTCCTTTACTCCAGCACCCCCGTTTGCAAGCATCAATTTCTCTTTACTCAGTGCCTGTGTGACTCCTTCCTCCATCTAGCGTTTATAGTGATATTTTTGCTCTATCCCTTGCCTTTGCTGCAGCAACCTCTAAATGTGGGTGACATGGACACACAACTCGGAGTTTCTGCTCTTCTCTCGTCGGGTTCCATCTCTGGGTCCTCAGGTTCTAGGGACTTTCTCCAGGGAGCATGGCAAAGTTCTGCCACCCACCCAAGAACAAATGATTGAAGCCTTCTGAGCTTCAGTTTTGTTCATCCGAAAAAAAAAAAAAAAAAGGAACTAAAACAACTCTTATACACAGTAATAACTTTGAGGCACGAATTTGGCTTTGCAGAGGTGTGCAAAGCCCCGTGGCAGCAAACAGTCGCAGAGAAAGGCTAAGACCAAACGGTGCCAAGGAAGCACAGAGAGAAACTCTTTCGACAATACAAATGAACATCCACTAATGTGAACATTGCTGGTTTTCTTCTTTTAATGTTACTTATTTTCACTGTTGAAAGCCTTCAATGCTCTTTCGTTCTTTTATTCCCAACCTCACGCAGTGTATGGAACTGGTAGCTAATTATATTGGTCTTGTAAGTATGAAATGCCCTCTGCCAATGCCCACAGAATGACTGTTTCCCTGACCCACTTGAAAAATTAAAAACTAGAACTGTTGAAAGGGCAGCCAGCACCTGTAACTGAGCATGCGCCAAGGAGCTTGCTGAGCATGCGCCGAGGAGCTTGCCAAATACTCCTTAAACAGGTGGGACCCAGACTTGACTGCCAAGACAAAACCTTAGAGATGGTTCTGCAGACTGTGTCATTATCGCTTTTCTTCACTCTGATTTGGAAACAAATACACTTTCTGTAGAAAACAAAATGGAGACACCTGCCCCGGTCTTTAAGAGAAACAAAATGAGCACTGTAGATCCTCTAGAACAATTCCTTAGAGCATGGTGACTAAGCGGGTCTCCATGAAGGTGGTTCTGTAGCCAATTATGTAAGAATCCCTAAGAACTAAGTAATGGTTTAATTTATAAATGATAATTTTTATCACCATATGGGATATCATCCGGTATCGTAAGTGACAAGTGATTGAGAAGTAGGGTTAAATATTTGTGGCACTCCAAGTTTGGATTATAAACTACAATTCTTTAATATTAACACATCTTAAAGAAAAGAAGGGGGAAGGTATGAAAGCAAAATTTCTCTAGTTTTCGTTTAAATATAAGATGTTCAACAAGTGTATATACTTCTAGAGAAATGCTTCACAGTAACAAGCACACACGGAACACCTGTGGTGTTCTCAAGTGCATTTTTAGTAAATAAATGATCAAACACCATGTTACCAAATTCAAAAATCTCTGTTTCCAGCTCCTCGGCAGCTCCCTGAGAGGATGCCCGGTTGTGTTGTGTTGTGTTGTGTTTTCATGTGTAGAAATGGTTTTGCACCTTGGTACAAACATTGCACCTTTCAAAACTTCAGAAGTTATTCATTCATTCATCTATTCACCCACCCACACACCCACCCACCCACCCACCCATGTATACATTCATCCATCCACCTATCCATCCATCCATCCAACCATCCATCCATCCATCCATCCAACCATCCATCCATCCATCCATCCAGCCAGCCAGCCAGCCAGCCAGCAAAGTACGCCTGGATTTTCTTATCTTTGCTTCATTTGAGTCAGTAAATCAAATAAAAATAATTGAAATTTCTATTACTTAAAAACACCAGTTATTCAGGACTGTAGCTTGATGGGAGTGTTACAATATAAAGAATGAAAACTGGATTACAATAAATACATTCTGTAAGGTTTTTTAAAGCTCATCATATTATACCTGACCTTGTCACCCAGGAGAATGTGCAGTGTTTCCCGCAGCCACCCCTTCATTTCTTCACTCATGGCCACTCTGTGTGTTTTTGTTGTTTCTTCATTTTACTCTAAGTTCTGCATGTAATTATAAATTAATTCCACAGTGTTCTCTGCTCTCACATGTTTCGGGATTTGATATGGATGAGACACGTTAAGGGGAGAAAGAGCCATATGAGCTTAAATATTCCATACCATGTGTTCTTTAAACAGGTATTGGAGTGAGCAAGCCAATTGTTTGTTTGGGACAAAATGGTCAGTCCTGAAAACAGACGTTCAAGCACTATTATATGAGGTTGACAGGTTACGTTTGAGAATATGTGCATATACAAACATATGCATATGACAAGAGTTGATGAAACAAGAGGCCAAGTGTTAGAAGGAGACCAGGGAGGACTGTATGGGAAAGTTTGTAGGGAAGAAGGGAAATAAATGGTATAATTAATTTAAAATAAAAATTAAACCAAAACGGGTTCAGTTGAAGCATAAAATGGGATACCTGACTTAGGCAGTTCAGGGAAGGGCTCTCTAATGAAGAGTTGGATCATGTTAGAGAGTGGGTGCCAGAAAAGGATACAGTGCTAGGTCGCCAATCTGAAGAGTTGGGAGAAATCTTCTGACTTGAAGAAAGTAGGAAAAAATCTAGTGTGGCTAGAGACTTTGAAGTGGTGGTCCCCAACTGTGATGGCACTTAGGAAGCTTTGGAAACACCCAGGGGTCTCAAGCCCATGCCTCAGTTTTAATTATGATTAGAGGATAAGATAAAGCTGAATTTGTTTTAATTTCCCTAGGTATTTTTTTCAATCTTATTGGATATTCTCTGTATTTATATTTCAAATGTTATACCCTCCTCCACTCCCCTCCCTCCTCTCCCTTAACTTGTTTCCATGAAGGTGCTCCCTCTCCCAATCACTCTCTCCACCTCAGTACTTTGTCTGGTTGATGATATTGTTCTTCCCATGAGGTTGCAAACCTTTCAGCTCTTTCAGTCCGTTCTCCAGCTCTTTCATTGGGGTCCCAGTGTTCAGTCTGATGGTTTGCTGCAAGCATCCTCTTCTGTATCTATATGACTCTGGCAGAGCCTCTGAGGAGACATCCATATCTGGTTGCTGCTAATAAAAACTTCTTGGCATCAACAATAGTGCTTGGGTTTGGTGGCTGCATATGGGGTGGATCCCCAGGTACGGCAGCCTCTGAATGATCTTTTCCTTAATCCCTGTTCCTCTGTTTGACCTTGTATTTCCTCCTGTGAGTGTTTTGTTCTCTCCCTAGGTAATTTTAATGTGCAAACAAAATTCAAGATTACTGCCTTAAAGACAGGAGATGTGTAACTGGAGGGAAAGATTAGACCATGTGGTTCTTGTCATGGTTTTGATGTTTTGTCTTTTGGTTCATTGACTGCCCTTGAAACTGCCATGTAGCTGAGATTGGTCTTGAATTTCTAACTCTCCAGTTTCTACTTCCCAAAAGATGAAATTACAGAAGTGAACAGCAGGCCTGGCTGGGTTTTGTTTTTATATTAAAGACAGTGAGAATCTTTGACAAATGGGTATGTAAACTGTCTCCCAGGCGTGCAGGCTCTTGTCATCTTGGAATCAGAGTAGTTGAGTACCCACAAGGCATGCTCATGAGACTAGGCCATTCCCATTCCTTTGTAGAGGGACAGAGGACACAGGAGGATTAGGGACCCTTCCCCTCTTCTCCCAGGATATAGAAGTGGTTATTAATTATTAATGGGGAGAGGAGACTCTCTGGTAGTATAGTTGCCTAGAACTTGGCTATGACCCTGAAAGTAACCCCCACCCATGTTCCTGTAAGTAATCTGAAATGTGTTGTTTCACCAAGCTGGAGGTAAGAAAAATAATTCTTTGGTGTGACATGACCTTAAGTATTGATCATCCAATCTAAAAATTGATGCCCGTAATTGATTACTTATACATTTATAAATAATCTGATTCTTGGTAGACTATTAGTTTGTATTATGTCACCATGATAAACACCATGACCAGGTCATGGAGGAGAGGGTTTATTTGGCTGGTGAGTTATAGGAAACCAAGGCAAGCTCTCAAAATAGGAGCCTGGAGGCAAGAACTGAGGCTAAGCCCACGTAGGAGCACTGCTTACTAGCTTCCTCCTCCGGACTTGCTGACTACCTTTCTCATAGGTCCACTTTCCCAGGGTGGTACCACCCATAGTGGTCTGGAACCCCCATACCAGTCATCATTCAAGAAAATACCGCAAGCTTTTCCACAGGCTAATTGGTTGGAGGCAACTTGTCAAGTAAGTTTGCTTCTTTGCAAGTAATACTAGTTAGTATGAAGTTGACCTAAACCAACACAGATGATATTGGCTTTACATTTATCCCCTTGCTATTTGATATATATTAGCATATCCTGACAGTCTTTCCACCTGCCTACAGGTCTTCAGGCATCTGCAAGCTCACAGCTATAGTCTTTTCTGGTGGCTTTCATTTTTGCTGTTGTTATATATATATATTACCTACAAAACAACAATAATAATTACATGGTCACATACATCCTGTCATATCTTATCACTTAGTATGTATTTAATCTTAGTTACATACCTCAGGCTAAGGAAACAACGAACTAGAAAGCTATGTTGGGAGAGTATTGGAGCAGGGGAAGAACTCTTAGCCCTGTGTGGAGAATTTGAAGAGAAATCTCAGCTGGAAGTCAGAAGAGCATAAAAAAGTTATCACCATAGCCCAACCAGGCTGTGGTCAGAGTAGGGTGAGCTTCCAGCTATTTATTACAATGTAACAAACTTTGCCAAACTCAGTGGTAGCAAAAATAACCACTTAATTTTGTTCACAGTCTCCCTGCTTTGAATATGGCACAATGAGGAAGTCTGTTTTGAGCCCACACGGCCTAGGATCTCATGTGGAAAGGCTCAGGGAGAAGGGAGTG